>NC_057850.1:3348565-3488054 GCF_015237465.2 Chelonia mydas | reverse complement strand
GTTGATCATCATAATCTTGTCACACCTTTGTTGTCCTTCTCTAGGAACAGGCAGAATCCCACTGAAGATCACCTGAGCCTCAATTTCCTTAAGCGTCTTCCCCAGCCTGGCATAGTCTCCCTTGATATTTTCCAGCGAGAATCTAGCTGTATCATTTGTTCCCACATGAAGGACAATCAGTGGATTCTTTCCTGCTCCTATTAGGATCCTCTTCAGCCTCAGGTCCACATCCCGTATCTTAGCACCTGGAAGACAGCACCCTTCTGTTCTCTGGATCAGCTCTGGTTACAGGCCTGACTATTCTTCTCAGTAAGGAGTCCCGGATCACGTAGACCTGCCTTTTCCTGGTGACGGTGCAATTCTCCTGTTTATCCCGTTACCTCTGGCTGCAAGTTCTTTCCATTCCTATTCTCCCTTGTAATCCTCTTCAACCCGTCCTGTATCCTCCTGGGGCTCATATTTGGTGTAGTCTCCATTGACTCTTCCCCTTTTCCTACAGGACTAGCCGCTCTTCTCTTCTTCCTTGTCCTTCCACCTTCAGTGACCACCTGCTGAGCCCCTTCTTCATTTTCCAACTCTGCAAACCTATTCTTGAGCTCTGTTTCTCCTTCACTAGCCCATCTGTTCCTCTTCCTGGTTCTTTTAGTCACATGCTTTCACTGTCCACTTTCCTCACCCAGCAGTCTCCCCTCAGAATTCCTCAGTCCTGCTTCCATCTGCAAGTCTGAGCTTTTCCCTTCAGCTGCCTCATGTCTTTGCTCCACAATCTGCTCGAACCCCCTTCTAAACTCAACCAGGCTTTCCACCTGCATCTCCAATCCTCGGATCTTTTCCTCCATCAGCTCTATCAGGCAGCATTTCATGCAGACAAAACTCTTACCAGGTGCCCCCTCCAGGATCACGTACATGCTGCAGCTTCCACATCCAGTCATCCTCATTGTGTCTTCCACGACGTGGGTCACTCCCACTGCTGCCTCTGTGTCTGTCATCACCTTCCCACCTAAACCCTGTTAGTCTGGGAAACACAAACCCCACCAAAACGCCACCACCCACAGCGAAAACAAACCCCCAACAATCAAACTCCACTGAAACTCCCGTTTACAGCTCTGTTTGCTGGCTTCTGTGCCACGGCCTGACTGGCTGACGGGCTCCCTTTCTAGGACCCCGAGGCAGAGAAGCCCCGCCCCCTAATCAGGGCTCAGCTTCTCTCCCAGCACAAAGCCCCTACAAGCCTCTACACATACAAATAATACAAATACCTTCTCCTCCAGCAGAACTCCCACTGCATGTATGAGCTGCTCATCTGAAACTTGCTAGGGCTGTAGTTTATTCTGAATAAAATATTCATGTGCTCTTCTATGTTGACAGTGCAAGGATGGAGTTTCTCTGGCATCTACTAATGGTGATCGGGATCCTGGCAGGGACTGGAGTGTCTCAGGAATGCACCGCACAACCAGGGGGTAAGGAGCTGGCACAGCTTGAATGGAAACTTGTTCCCTTTCATGTTCTACCCCATTCCCTTTGGCCCCAACCTCTGCCGAGTGAGACAGCAGAAACCCTGGGAGACTCTTCCCTTCCCACCACTGACCTGGGCAGGGGCTCCAGCTGGCAGGGGCAGACGGGGGAGGCGCCATCTGAACATCTTGCCCCATTCCTGCCTTGGGGAGCAGCTCCAGCTGGGTATGGGACGTGGGGGGCTGAGAGGGGCTCAGCCTGGGCTGAGAACCCAGCGCTCACCTGCTGTCACTCCCGTCACCTGGGGCCATGGCTCCCACTGTGAACCTGGCTCTCATGCAGTGGCTGGTTTGTGTGTCACTGCTGTGACGTGGCTCTGGCTCCGTGTGGGATAAAGGGGGTCTGGAGCCCCCCAGCGAAGGGCACGTCCCACCTCCCCTCTTCTCGCCCTCTGATTCCAGCTTGGAACTTGGCGCTGCGGTGCCCGGCCACTCAGTCCTCCACATACCAGAATTACGGACCTGAAAAAGCTGGGGCTGAAAAGGCCGTGGATGGAAACCACAATGGGATTTGGGACAATGGCTCCTGCACCCACACCGACTGCGAGACAGAGCCGTGGTGGAGGGTGGACTTGGGCAGTCCTCGGTCTGTCTCCGCGGTGATGGTGAAGAACAGGGAGGACTGCTGTGGGGAGAGAATCAAGGGGGCCCAGATCCACGTGGGAGACTCCAAGGCTGGCCATGGCAAGGACGACCCCATGTGAGTTGCTTTCCCATGCTCTGGAGTGAGACGACTCCTCCCGGCTCAGTCACAGGGGTTGGGTCTCATTGCCACCGGGGCCAGGGCGAGGTCTATTCCCCTCGGAGCTGCCTGGGGCTGGAGGTGCTGGGCTGGCGGTGCTCTCAGCTCCTGGCTGGAAGGGAACCGCATGTCACTGAGCACAGCGACCGCTGCAGGGCAATCCAGGGTAGAACAATCCCTCCAGGCCCCTGTGTGTTCTCTCTCTGCCGTCACAGCTCCTGCCCAGGTAGGATCATCACATCCAAGGCAACAGGAACAGATTTTTCTGAAATCCATAGATTTCTAAGGCCTCAAAGGACCTTTCCAGTCATCTAGTCTGACCTCCTGTATTGCACGGGCCAGAAAACCTCACACAGGGATTCTGCACTGAGCCCACAATTTCTCTGTGAGGTATAGTGCATCGGTTAGACAGATGTCCAATGTTGATATAAAGACTTCAAGGGAAGGAGAATCCACCGAGTCCCTCAGTCACTTGATCCAGTGGTAAATGGCCCTGACTGATAAAACAGTGACCCTTATTTCTTGTCTGAATTGGGTTGTGATGGGGAGTAGGGCAGGCAGCATCTCTTACAGTGTTCCCTTCGCCCTGTATAGATACACAGAGATGTAGGGCAGGAAGGAATCTCAAGAGGACATCTAGTGAGTCCCCCAATACTGAGGCAGGACCAAATATACCTAGACCAGGGTAGTCAATTTTTTTGTCAAGCTCCAAAGTTCCTGGTCAAGGTATAGTCAAGATACAGACTCCAGAGAAAATAATAAACAAATGATGCTAATAAGGGGATAAAAAGATTTCTGGGGTGTGTTCAAAAGTGTCTGGTGGTCCAGATTTGGCCTGCGGTCCACCTATTGACTACCCCTGGCCTAGAGCATCCCTGGCAGGGGTTAGTGTAACCTCTTCTTAATCCCCTCCAGTGACGGGGATCCCACAACCTCCCTTAGTGACCTATTCCAATACTGAACTGTCCTTATAGCCAGAAAGGTTTTCCTAACATTTAATCTAAGTCTTCCTTGCTCCAAACTAAGGAGATTACTTCTTGTCCTACTGTTGTGGACATGGAGAGCAATTGATCGCTGATCTCTTTGTAACAACCTGGGCTGCTGGTCACATGCCCCAGAAGCGCCTCTTACCGTCCGAGTGCGGAACTGTGGTTGTGTCCTTGCCTCTGTTTCCCTTCGTGGGCTTTCAGGGAATTCAGTGAGGGCTGGATGTAGTGAACATTAGTGCCCCATCAGGGGTCTAATTTATTTAACCAAAGGCCAAACCACGGTACACAAGCCAGCGTTCATCCCCATGAATCCTAGATGAGGGAGGAGGGGAGTAAACCTTCGCCTGTCTGCCCCGCTTGACTCCATCCATCTCCTTCATCCAGGCTCCTTACCTGTAAGCAGGGCAAGATTTACACTTACGTGCCCCTAGGCACAGCATCTTCAGCGCCCCTCCTCCCTCCCCACGTGGCCCTGGGACCCCCCTACCAGGAGCCCTGTGTGCCCCCTCTGCCTCCTAACCTGGCTCCAAGGAGGCTGCGGTGACTTGTCACCTGAGGAAAAAAGGCCCCCCCCCCGTCACCTGCCTGCCAGCTGTTTGCTGTCACCCGCCAGACCAGTCAGCCTCAGCCTGCTCAGGGTGTTCTGGAGCCACAGCGACCCCTGGAGGGTGAATGGTGGAACTGGAGCACATTTTCTGCAGAACAAATAAATTCTACTTCTCTTGGGCAAGAATTCTGTGCATGCTGCAAACATCACCTAAGGGGAGAGGGCACGACATGAGACCAGCGGTGTGTGGGGCATCTTGGCAGGGGATGGGGCAGATGGAGAGGCTCCCTCCCTCCCTCCCAAGAACTCCTGAGCAGTGTGGCCAGCGTCAGCAGGGCAGCAAAATAGCCCAAAATACCACAACTCACAACTACTAAAAATAACCTGGCAACTGACAGCTAAAAATAGCCCAATTGGGTAGAAAATTGCATACTTGGCAACCTTGGGTACCCCTAGAATGCCGGAGCCCCATCGCACATGTCTACTGTGCATAATTGGAAATCTGGTCCTGCCTGTAAGGCTCACTCAACCTGGGTCCCTGCTCTGGAGTCAGCCCTCCTGCCATCACCTTGGAAGGGTTCCCTCTCTGGATTCAGCCCCCATGAGGTCAAATCACTGCAGCTCTTCTCTGCAGGACGTGTAGTTCCGCTGGGACTGGAGCGCCTGCCATTGGCTGGAAAGGTCCCTTCTCTATGACCAGCTTTCCCTCCAGACTTGGCATTTCCCCGCTTTTAGCATCACTTCCATCCAGGACACCTTTCCTAGGTTCCCTTTCCTGGGGCGCTCCCTAACCAGCTCCCCTGAGAAGCCCTTCTCCTCAGGAGCTTCCTCTGTGATCTGTGTGTCCTGATTGAGCCCTCATAACCCTTTATTAGGCCCAGGATTTCCTTAACTAATTGACGGACACCCAGCCACCTAGGGAATTAACTGCTCACAGGTGGATCTGGGTTGGCTCCTTCTCCTTAGCAGAGCTTGTCACGGGGAGGCTGGGTGCCTGACCTCCTCAGGGGCCTGCTACCCTGAGACACAACCTGGGTCCTGTCTGAAGACTGTTATCATGACCCCCATCAGCCTTCTTGTCTCTAGACTAAACACACCCTGTTCTTTCAGCCTTTCCTCAGAGGTCAGGTTGTCTAAACATCTCATCATTTTTGTTACTGTCCGCTGGACTTTCTCCAATTTGTCCACATCTTTCTTAAAGTGCAGTGCCCAGAATTCGATATAGTTAAGCCCCTTTATTTTTAGTTTAAACTGATTTTTACCGAAGAAATCTCGGGTTTTATAAAAAGCATTATCCATTTTTATCCGATTTTTCTCCTTACTTTTGTATCATTCAAGTATATAAAAAACCCTTGTTTTATTAGGAAAATACAATCCATTGCGTGACCGCTAGGTATGACGATAACACAACGCTGCCTGTTGAAGTAAGGCTCTGTATTAGTCTAGAAGATACACCTAATAAACAAACAGGCACGCACGCAAGCTCTGAAGGGCATGCGCATCTGAACGTACTGATGAATCTCACACCCACGACGTACACATTTCAAGCTATTAGCAGATAGCGGTTTAAAGATTTGACACTAAAATGGGAAGAAAACGAAAATCTGTATCAGAATACGTTTCAGAATACAAGGAAATATTCAAAAGTTTAAAAAAAAACCAATAGAAGAAAAGGATGAAGTTGAGTGTATGCGCTGCAAATGGTGTGGCCCAATTATTAAATGTCAATATTGATAGGGTCAGAGTTCTACGTCAACAACAGTAACCCTGTTTTTTTCAAATGAAAAGTTTTATTTGCGGATTAGAGAGGTCTTGTTTTCTTAAACTCGGAGGTGGCCTTGTGTTTTGAGTTCTCTTTTAGTTCTGCAGCAAACCACATTGAATTCCGTTCATCCAAGCATTCATCTACTGCATCCTTTTTCCCCCAGTCCTTCCATCCACCAAAATAAACCTCCATACTTATCCAGAAAAATTAAGTTTCTTCCATCGATTTTTCACCTGTTTTTGTTGTTATAATAAACATAGATAAATACCTGGGAAAAATTAAACAAAATAAAACCCAAACCCGAAAGACCCTAGATACAGTATTCCTGCTGAGGCCTCACCAATCCTGAATAGAGCAGGACAATTACCTCCCATGTCTTGCGTACAACGCTTTTGTTGATACATCCTAGAATGACATTTGCTTTTTTTTGCAATGAAATCACACTCTTACGTCCTATTCGGTTTGGGATCCGTGATACTCCAGATCCTATCCAGCAGTACTCCAGCTAAGCCCCCTTTTGTGGTGGTGCATTTGATTTTTCCTTCCTACGGGCAGTACTTTGCCCTTGTCTTTATTGAATTGAATCTTGTTGATTTCAGACCAGTTCTCAAATGTATCAAGGTCATTTTGAATTCAAATCCTTTCCCCCAAAGTGCTTGTGCTCCCTCCCAACTTGGTGTCACCCATAAATCTTATAAGCACACTCTCCACTCCATCATCGAAGTCCTTAATGAAAATATTGAACAGTACTCAAAACAGAACGACCCTTATGGGAAACCCCGAGAAACATCCCTCAGTTTGACAGTGAACCATTAATAACTACTCTTTGAGTATGGTTTTCCAACCAATTGTGCACCCACCTTCTAGTAATTTCCTCTAGATCACATTTCCCTAGTTTGCTTGTGAGAATGTCACATGGGACTGTTTCAAAAGCCACACTGAAGTCCAGATATATCACATCTGCCACTTCCCCTGTGTACTAGACCAATGTCAAAGAAGGAAATTAGATAGTTTGGCATGATTTGCTCTCAACAAATCCATGCTGGCTACAAAATATAACTTTGTTATCCTCTAGGTTTGAACAAACTTATTGTTCAATAATTTCTTCCTGTCTCGTTCCAGGTATGGAAGTTGGGCTGATTGATCTAGAATTCCTGACGTCCTCCTTGTTTCCCTTTTTAGAGAGAGGTTCTATGTTTATCCTTTTTCATTCCTCTGGGACCTTACCCTTCCTCCATAAGTTCTTGAACAAATCATTAATAGTTCTGAGATTGCTTAAGAACTCTAGGATGAATTTCATCAGGCCCTGTTGACTTGAATACATCTATCTTGTTTTGTCTTCTTGGCTTCTGCTCTGTTTTTAGGTGCGGGACCATCACCGACACCAGACTGGGATCCGTCAGCACCATCGCCTGCAACGGGCTGAAGGGCCGCTACGTCACCATCATCATCCCAGGCAGGAGGGGGATTCTCACTCTGTGTGAGGTTGAGGTCATAGCTCAGGGCTGTCCCCAATCACCAGTGGGTAAGGAGCTGGCACAATGTGAATGGAAACTTATTCCCTTTTATGTTCTACCCCATTCCCTTCTGCCCCAACCTCTGCCTAGTGAGACAGCAGAAACCCTGGGACACTCTTCCCTTCCCACCGCTGACCTGGGCAGGGGCTCCAGCTGGCAGGGGCAGATGGGGGAGGTTCCATCTGAACATCTTGCCCCATCTCTGCCTTGGGGGGACCAGCTCCAGCTGGGTATGGGACGTGGGGGGGCTGAGAGGCTCAGTCGGGGCTGAGAACCCAGCACTCACCTGCTGTCACTCCTGTCCCCTGGGGCGAAGGTTCCCACTAGGAACCTGGCTCTCATGCAGAGGCTGGTTTGTGTGTCGCTGCTGGGACATGGCTCTGGCTCCGTGTGGGATAAAGGGTGTCTAGAGCCCCCCAGCAGAGGCGGCGGAAGCTTCCTAACTGTGTGTGTGTGGGGGGCACCAACAGCTGAACCAAGACCCCACCCTCATGCCACCCCTTCCCCCAAGTCCCTGCTCCTGCACCGCCTCTTTCCCACCAAGACTCCGTCCCCTCCCCCCGTTGCTAGTCCTTATGGCCAGTAAAAAATGGGAGAGCCATGTTCCCCTGCCCCCTCCTTGTTCCGGCGCCCCTGTACCCTAACGATGGGCATGTCCCACTTCCCCTCTTCACGCCCTTTGATTCCAGCTCAGAACTTGGCGCTGGGACGCCTGGCCACTCAGTCCTCCACTCTCAAGGAATACGGGCCTGTAAAAGCCGGGGCCGGGAACGCCGTGGATGGAAAATGCGATGGGATTTTGGACCATGACTCCTGCACCCACACCGAGCAGGAAACAGAGCCGTGGTGGAACGTGGATTTGGACTCTCGGCATTCTGTCTCCACGGTGATCGTGAAGAACAGGGAGGACTGCTGTGGGGAGAGAATCAAGGGGGCCCAGATCCACGTGGGAGACTCCAAGGCTGGCCATGGCAAGGACGACCCCATGTGAGTTGCTTTCCCATGCTCTGGAGTGAGACGACTCCTCCCAGCTCAGTCACAGGGGTTGGGTCTCATTGCCACCGGGGCCAGGGCGAGGTCTATTCCCCTCGGAGCTGCCTGGGGCTGGAGGCGCTGGGCTGGCGGTGCTGTCAGCTCCTGGCTGGAAGGGAACCGCATGTCGCTGAGCACAGCGACCTCTCCAGGCCCCCCTGCATGTTCTCTCTCTGCCCTCAGAGCTGCTCCTCGTGTAGAATTATCTCATCCAAGTCAACAGGAACTGATTTTCCTAGGATCCATAGATTTCTAAGACCTGAAGGGACCTTTCCGATCACTTAGTCTGACCTCCAGTATCACACTGGTCAGAAAACTTCACAGAGTGATTCTATGCTGAGCCCATCCTTTCAGTGTGAGCTGCAGTGTATCTATTAGACGGTTGTCTAGTCTTGATTTAAAGACTCCAAGGGAAGGAGAATCCACCGTGTCCTCGGTTATCTGCTCCCTCAGTTAATGACCCTGACTGATGAAATGCGTACCCTATTTCTAGTCGGAGTTGGGTTATGATGGGAACAGGGACACACCGTCTCTTACAGTCTGTCATTCACTCCGTGCATTGGGCTCTGCAGGCTCAGAGGTAAAGGGTCAGCAGTCCTGCTGCCAACTCGCCTGTGCTCCCTAATCTCAGCCTCTCGCTCTTGTCTTCTGCTCTTTGCAGCTGCGGGACCATCACCGACACCACACCAGGATCCATCAGCACCATCTCCTGTAATGGGATGGAGGGCCGTTACGTCACCATCACCATCCCGGACAGGGTGGAGTCTCTCACCCTGTGTGAGGTCGAGGTCTACGGCACCCCCGTGGGTGACTGCTAGGAAGCAGGAGTGACACAGTCCATGGTGAGGGGAAGCACCTCTCCCTGGGCTGGGGGCAGGAGAAGAGGGAGGTTGGTGCAGAAATGAGCCGCTTTCACCTAATAAACTCCATTGGTCCCTTCCTGCATCTCTCCTGTCGTTTGTCTCCATCCCGCGCCATTCTGGCCATGTCTCCCCTCCCCTTCCCTGCCCCTACAGCAACGTGGTTCTGATCCCACATGAGCCACGGGGGCCTCAGCTCCAAAGCCCAGATGGCTTTGGGTTATCCAGCTCTTCTGCTGCTGCTTCCGGCCCTTCCCTCCTCCCAGTGCCCATTCCCCAGCTTGCTCACCCCCTAAGTACAACCCGCTCTCTGGCTCCCCTGCCCCTTCTCCCAACCTGGGGCTGAGGCACCTGTTCTCCATTCCCCCATCAACCCAACGCTCCTTAACAGCTCTCCCCACAACTCCAGCTGCCCTGCTGTCGTTGCTAGTCCTGGGCCATCAGCAGAGCGGGGCTGGCTTTGGCCTGCCCATCCACGAACTCTGCAGCTGCTTGGCCCCTTCTGGGACGCCTCTGACCCTGAGGAGCCCCAGGAGGCTGGAAGAGCAGAGCTGACAGCTGACATGGGGCCAGATTCCCGGCAGGTGCAATTGGGCACAACTCTGCTGGTGGCACTGCAATTGCAGCCGCTTATGCCAGGGCTGAATTTCACCCATATATTGTGCACAGTAAACGTGAGCCAGGCAGTGGCAACAAAGCGGTGTCCAGCCCCGAGCCCGGGCAGCAAGGTGACTATTAATGTGTGGAGGAGTGCGGCCAAGTTCCCGTCGTAACAGTTTGACGTACGTCTGCTGTCATCATCCTGGCGTCCTCCCCCACAGCTCGGCCGATGCCCCTCAATCCTGCCGCCCAGCCTCCTGTTATCCCAGAGAGCCGTGTTTGCTGAGCAGACCCAGACATTCGTGGCACTTTGTATTGTGACTCTGCTGTGGGCAAATGGCCAAAGGAGACATTGACTTTCTGTAGACTCATAGGCTTAAAGGTCAGAAGGGACCAGCATGATCATCTAGTCTGACATTCTGCACATTGCAGGCCAAAGAACTTCACCCACCCACTCCTGGAACAAACCCCTAACCTCTGGCTGAGTTACTGACGTCCTCACATCATGATCTAAAGACGACACCTTACAGAAAATCCACCATTTACACTTGTTTAAACCTGCAAGTGACCCATGCCCCATGCCGCAGAGAAAGGTGAAAAATCCCCAGGGTCTCTGCCAATATGACTCAGGGGAAAATTCCTTCCCAATCCCAAATATGGCCAGTTAGACCCTGAGCATCTGGGCAAGACCCACCAGACAGACACCTGGGAAAGAATTCTCTGTAATACCTCAGAGCCCCCCCTGCCTAGCGTCCCATCACCGGTCATTGGAGATATTTGCTGCTAGCAGTCACAGATCAGCTACACACCATTGTAGACAGTCCCATCATACCATCCCCTACATAAACTTATGAAGTTCAGTGTTGAAGCCACTGAGTTTACACCTTCATTAAAAATCCTTGCTATTGGGCTTGAAATTTCATGTGCCAGGTACTTTAATATTCTTGGATGGAGATTATACGGGTTCCCAATTAAGTCCCATTAAGATGTTTGAGTTTTAATTCCACCTCAGATTTGGTCATTTCGACTTCCGTATCCTTATTCCCTTTAGCCACCCAGCCCCTACCTGTAAGCTCTTCATTACCATTATTAAAAAGTCAGGCAAAGTATTTGTTTAGGAGCTGTGCCATGCGTAGATTATCTTTCATCTCCACCCCATATCTGCAGAGGCCTCTGCTGGTTGATCTTGTAAAGTGATTAACACCATTTATTCATTGGACAAAGACACCCCCACTCGCCCACCCACTCTTCAGGAATATTGCTGCAGGAACTGGGAGTGGAAGTCTGCGGTGGTTTGTAAGACAATCCTCAGCGTCTCCACTGGGGGCAGCAGCGTCACCCTGGACGAGGGGAAGGGAAGACAACTGGGGAGAAGGTGCTGGGCTAAGACCTTGCTCCTGCCTGCACTGGGGGTTCTTCTCTGAGTGACCCTCTGAAGAGAAGGGCTGAGAGCCTCGGCGCTGGGCCACTGAACCCTCAGTGGGCAGAGTCCTGGGACTCTTCTGTAGGGGGCACTGCTGCCCTGGCCCTAGATGCAGATGGGCCGGCTGGTCCCTGCTGGTGCGTCTCCATCTCTAATGGCCCCGGTGCAGGGATACAGGAGGGCTCGGCTCTGCAGGAGCGTGTGGCACAGGGCCTGAGGGGCCTGATTCATGGGGGAAGCCTGAATGTGACCCTGAAAAAGGGTCATGTTGTGGGTGGGATGAGGGGTCTTTACCCCTTCCTGGCTATAGGCACCAGGCAAGGGGTGAGGCCAGCCTGAGCTCATTCATAACCCATCACCAAAGCCTACCCCATCGCCCAACCTCCAAACCATCACTGACCATGACCCCATCACCCCACCCCTACCCTGTCATCCATCACCCAACCCCTGACCTATCACTGTCCCTGACCCCATCATCCAACCCCACTTTGTCACCCATCCCCACACCTCCATGACCAAACGCCACCCCATCAATGAACCCGACCCCATGACCTTTCACCCAACCCATCACCCGTCACTAAACCCAACCCCATTATTGAGCCCTACTGCATCACCCTAATCAAACCCCACCCGTCCTCTGTCACCTGCCCCAACCCCATCTCCTGTCACTGAAATTTAACTTCTCATCCCATGGTTCCTGACGTGATGGGTGCCCTGGCACTGTCCAAACATACTCCCTGGAGCCAGAGAAAGAACTGAGGTGGGTTAGCCCATGCACGGTGGTTATCCTCATGGCAGCGCATGAGGGGAGACAGCACCTGTACAGGCTGAGTGGACGCTGCTAGCAAAGTTCTCCAATCAGCAATGCAAGGACACAAGTGCGTCTACAATGAAGCACCCATGAGGACAGACACACATCGCGAAGAACCATCAGTACTGCACATGGTGAGTAACTTCCTTTTTGCATCCCAGGATCGCATTCACTCTCTTGGCCATGGCATAACACCAGGAACTCATATTCAGCCACCCCCAAATCTTTTTCAGAGTCGCTGCTTCCCAGGATAGAGTCCCCCATCCTGTAAGGCGGGCCGCATTCTTTGTTCCCAGACGTAGACATTTACCTGTATACTCCTGGGGGAATTCTGCACCACTGCACATGCACAAAATTCATGTGCTGCAGGGATTTTTTTTTTCATAGCAGAAAATACGTTCTGCCCCAAAGTGCTGCAGTTATGCCTTTCGCCCACCAGGGGCCACTGTGGTGCCAGAACAGAGAGTAGCCACTCCCCGGCAGGAGCAGCCCCAGCTGAGGATAGGGAAGAGAAGATGTTGCATTCCTTACAGTGCTCTGCCCTTGGGGCCACATCAGGAGGCATGGGATATGGGGGGTTGGACAGCATGGGGCACATGGCGCTGCTGGGGAGTCACAGACCGAGGTTCAGAAGGGCTAGTGGAGTGGGGGTGCAAGGACATAGGGAAGGGGTGGTTAAGTGGGGGATGCAGAGACACATGGGTATGGGGAGTGACTTAATGGGGGTGCAGGGACACATGGGGCAAAGGGGAGGGGGTGCAGGGACATATGGGGATGGGGGCAGATGTGCCTGATTGAATGAGAGAGGCTAGGGATCAGCCAAAATCTGCATGGGGGAGGCTCTCTAACAATCCCTCCCCACCCTCCAAAAAAACTGTTCCATACTTCTCCCACCCACACCCCACAACCCTCCAAGTTCACACCCAGACTATTTTCCAGCAATTACTTTCCTCTCCCTCAGCTCCTCTGTTACCCCTGACTCCCCCAAGCCTTTGCATTGCTTCTGAGGGGTGTGGGAAATACGTTTCTGTATTGTAGGTTAAATGAATTATTACTCAGAGTTCTGTATTAATATGCCTAATAAGGAATCTCTTTGTCAAAAACATTTCCTGAATCTTTTTTTGTTTTTCTGTATGGTTACAGACATAGTTGCTGACAGATATTTTGTAATAAATTACCAAAATAATTGAAACTGGTGTGATTATATTGTGTTATTTTGACAAATAAAATATGCAGAATTTTAAAATAATGTGCACAGAATTTTTAATATTTTGGTGCAGAATTCCCCCAGGAGTACCTGTATTGAAACACAAATTGTTTTCTTGCACCCAGTTTACCAAGCAGTTTAGAACGCTCTGTATCAGTGACCTGTCCTCTCCAATATATTCCTCTCCCGCAATTTTTGTCATCTGCAAACTTCATCAGTCATGATCTTATGTTTTCTTCCTGGTCACTGATAAAAATGCTAAATAGCATTGGGCCAAGAACCAATCTTGAGAAACCGCACTGGAAACAGACCCACTCAATAACAATCCCCATTTACAGTAACGTTTTTGAGATCAATCAGTTAACCAGTTTTTAGTCCATTTAATATATGCCATGTTCATTTTATAGCATTCTAGTTTTTTAATTAAATGTTGTGCGGCGTACCAAGTCAAAGTATATTACATCAACACCGTTACCTTTATCAAACAAACTTGTAATCTCATTGAAAATATACTGTTAGTCTGACAGGATCTATTTTCCATAAACCCATGTTGATTTGTATTAATTACATTACCTTCCTTTCATTCTTTATTAATTGAGTCCTATAGCAGCAGCTCCATTATCTTGCCCAGGATCAATGACAAGCCTATAATTACCTTGGTCATCCTGTTTACCATTTAAAAAAACTGTCACTGCATTAGCTTTCTTCCAGTCTTCCGGGACTTCCCCAGTGCTCCAAGTCTTATGAAAATCAATGCTAGCAGTCCAGCAAGCTCCTCAGCCAGCTCTTTTAAAACTCTTGGGTGCAAGTGATCTGGATCTGCTGATTTTAAAATGTCTGACTTTATTAGCTTCTGTTTAACATCCTCCACAGATACTAGTGGAACAGAAAAGTGTTATCACCATGTGACAAGAGTGTATCATTTGTTTCCCCCCCCCCCCAAATACAGAACAGGAATATTTATTGAACACTTCTGCCCCTTTTGCATTATTATTGATAATTCTATCATTTCCATCTAGTAATGGACCTATAACATTCTCAAGATTCTTTTTGTTACTAATACAGTATATTTTTAAAACTCCTTATTGTCTTTAAGTCTGGTGGCCTTAGATTTCTCCTTGTAGGCTTCCATTAGAAATTTTCTACAATTCCTAACTTCTGATTTATATTCATTACTATCATTTCCCCTTTCTTCCATTTGTTGTATTTTTTTTATTTTTTATTTTTTTTACAGCTGCCTTCACTTCTTCTCAAAACCAGGTTGTTTTTTTAACCAGCATGGTCTTCTTCCTCCACTGCGGAATTGTGGCTTTTTGGACACATAGTAAGGTGTTCCTAACTGATTCCCAATTATTCAGATTTTTCTGATTAAATTTTTCCTCCCAGTTGATTTCACTCATAATAGTTTTGAGCTTTGTGAAATTGGCCCTAGTAAAGCACCAAGTATGTATATTACTAGTCTGGACTGGAGACAGAGCTGCAAACAGACATTTGGATGACTGCTACTCTCTGATACCAACCGTGAGCAGGGCTTGGTGGATGAGCGAGGTGGTGTGGCCAAGGGGCTATCAGCTGGGAGATCTTCTCATGGGCATGTGAGAAGGGAGTTAGATGGATGGCTGCCAAAATTACTGGAGGTCAGAGCAGGCATTTTACTCTTTATTTGCTTATATATCCTGTCACTGTGTTATTTCATGTTGGACTGTTCTCCTTCCCATGGTAACGAGTACCTTGTTTGCACAAAGTCTCAGGCAGCTTGTAAGAGTTTCCACCTGCATCCTCGGATCAATCCTCGGATCTTTTCTTCCATCAGCTCTATCAGGCGGCACTTCATGCAGACAAAACTCTTACCAGGTCCCCCCTCCAGGATCACATACATGCCGCAGCTTCCACATCCAGTCATCTTCATTGTGTCTTCCACTGCTTGGGTCACTCCCACTGCTGCCTCTGTGTCTGTCATCACTGTCTCACCTAAATCCTGTTAATCTGGGAAACACAAACCAAACCAAAACACCACCCCCCACAGCAAAACAAACCCCCAACGAGCACCACAGCACTGCCAGACCACCACACACTCCCTTCACTAGCCGGCCTGTTCCTCAGCCTGGTTCTCCTAGTCTTCCCCCCAAACTCCCCTTGCAAACTCCTCTGTTTGCTGGCTCCTGTGCCGCTGCAGCTCTCTGTGCTACTGCCTCAGTGGCTGGCTACCTTTATAGGACCCCTAGTCAGAACAGCCCTGCCCCCTAATGAGGGCTCAGCTTCTCTCCCAGCACACTGCCCCTACCAGCCTCTACAAATGCCTTCTCCTCCAACAGAACTCCCACTCAAACTGCGGGCTTCAGCATTACTGGACCCCAAACACATATCCCTGCTGCCAGTCTTAGTTGCCAAAACCTGCAGGAAGTAAGGAAAGCCCAGCTCCTGCTGCTCTTCCCAAGGCATTATGCCCCATGATCTCTTGCCAACCTCTCCAACAAGGCTAGCTACGAACAGAGAGTCAGGCCTGCAAAGAATTTCAGATCTCTCTGAAGAAGGGGAGGGCTCTGACAATGCTCCTTTGCTGGACAACTTAGACATATCTGAGGAAGGTTTTCCAGGTTCCCCAGAACATTTGTCACTGGGACAGGACAAAGAGGTGCTGGTGTCAATAGCTGAGTGGCCATGAGAGAAGCCATCACAGGCACTAGGCCAGAGAGTAATTGAACAAATATAGGCCCTGTCTACACTAAATGCATGTGACAGGGTCTTCTGTCTGGTTAGCACTTCACTTATGATGAGCCAGGGGTCAGCAGTGAAGAAGCGGCACATATAGTCCTCTGGTTTATGGTGGGTCTAGTAGGAATCCTAAGACATCAGAAAAAGGTGGGGGGAATAAAGTGAATGTGACTTGGCGGGATGACCTTCTTAGCTGGCAGGAGGAAGTGAATCCTATGGCCAGAAGTTCCAGAGGGGATCGAACCTCTACTCCCTCTGTTGGTGAAAAGGGAAAAGTGCTGCCACATGGAGTTTCATTTGCATAGGCTACATACCCACAGTTCCACTAGTGACACTTGGGAAGTCACCGTAACTACCATGAACTTAGATTTTGGGGGCTAGTGGGCTCCCAGAAAAGTTCAGAGAGGGAGGGAAAAAGCTTATTTCCAAGCAGTCAGGATTTCGCTCAGGGCTTTTGTCTCTTTTCCCTGGAGACTCTGCAGTGAGAGACAACACAGACTGAAGACTTCCTGGCAAGAGATGATGCAATGCACACAACAACAGCAGTGGAGGTGGTGGACTTACCCTTGCTTCGAGTCTTGGAGATGAGGTTAGAGACCTTTCAAAAAGGTATGCTTTAATCCAGCTTTTGGGTGAGATTCTATGGCCTATGTGAGGGTGGGTTGGGCTGGATGGTTGTGGTCCCTTCTGGCCTTGGAATCTGTGAATCTCCTTGTTCCTCCCCAAGGCTCATGAAGGAAGGAGACACCAGGACTGTCTGCTTTGCCCTCAACATCTCATAATATTTACAGCTCTGCATTAAGACAATGGCTGTAATCAAATCTCATGCTTTCAGGCTTCAGCAGGTCATCTTTGGGATCAGAGAGGATTTTACTCCCGATGCACAGTTGGCCAGATGTATGCTGGAGGGTTATTCACCTTCCTCTGAAGCATCAGAGATTGGCCATAGCGGGAGATGGGGCATCAGGTGGACCAGAGCTTTGAGATGGTACAGGTGATCCTGTTTTAAATGCCTGGCTGAGTGGTCTTGTTCACATGCTCAGGGTTTAACCGACCGCCAGACTTGGCATCAGGAAGGAATTTCCCCCCAGGTCACATTGGCAGTGTAGCCAATGATTTTAGTATAGTATCCATGTATTGTGTGATGTTATGATCAATCAATATGTTATATTACATATATTTGTTATATGTTAATCGGAGTTGAATTATAGGATTATAAAAGTATAAGACTGATCAGAATTTAGAGGAACGATGTAGTAGACATGAGAAAGACAAACTGAAATGCAAGAAACGGTGGGCTGAGGCCTGCAAGACTTTAGCTTAGCTATTTTAGGCCTTGGAGACAAGAAATGATGGCGCAAGTCAATGACCGAGAAATAACCCGAAAGATTATGGGAAAGAGGTACCAACTGGTAATACTGTGAAAGTATAGCTGGGAAGATTAAATTTAAATTATAAAATGCTGTAACAACAAATATTGTCTCTAACACCTGCCTTAACCGCAAGATAAAGGTGGTATGTCAACGTTAACAAGAACCTACCCAGCCTATAGAATTCGGGGTCCCTTGTGTTTCCAGGGGACACAGACCAATAAGAAAGAGAGGGTTGACACTTTCATGTACATGTGCAGAATGTACCTATAGACAGATGCACAGTATAAGAAAGGGTGCCCAGAACAGGAAAATTGAGCTTCCTATGGGAAACTCCAGCAGGAACCACTCCTGTATTGATGATCAATCCATAAGAGGGCCAACAGACTCCAATACCATCTAGGAGGATGTGAGTATGTCTGTAGGTACTTATCTTTAGGAATTGTATATGCTGTGACATTTATAACTTTGTTGGTAACTTTAATAAAACTACTAAAAGATAGATGTCCTTGTAACTGTCTGTGTTATTTGCCTATGATTTCATGTGTTCCTATGAACTCTAGATCCAGAACAAACAGAGATAACGCTGTTGAACTTGAGACTGTAGCTGCCGGAGCTGAACCCACTGAAGTATGATACATATTAAATAGAGTAAAAGGCTACAGCAGGGACCTGCTTTCAGCTTTCTGAATAGTCCTGTGTTCTTATAGTGCAAGCATCGTGCACCTTCCCTGACCAGCCCACAGTGATACTGGTGAAGAGTCCCTGATAATCCACCAACACGTCCATAATGCCTTCCTCTGCAGCATGAGGTGTGGATCACCCAGGCAGGTATCACCTAACCAGTTCCCTGCCATTGCAGCTGTCTTGGGTATTGGTGGCACCTCTGTCTCTCCTGTTCTCTGAGGCACACCTCAGTTTAATGTCCTGAGGACTAAAATGCTTTAGCTTATCTGAAGTCATTGGACTCAATACAGGGGTATTTGGGTGAAACGTAATGGCCTTTGCCATACAGGAGGTCAGAGTAGATGCTCTAATGGCCCCTTCTGGCCTTATACACTATGAAACCTAAAAGCTGAGTGGACCCTATGAGGCCCCCCTCCCAGTGACTTAGGCCATATCTACACTGCAAGCCATGGTCAATGCAAGTTATGCCAACGTACAGCCGATTAAGTTTCTATATCACTCGGGCACGTGCATACTTGGCAGCTTGCATCGGCACTGCACAGGCTCTCTAGGAGCGCTTGTGTCGATGCAAAGTGCGGTGTACAATGGATAGGTATCCCAGTGTGCCACACACTGCCATCTGGAATCCATTTTGAAGCACTTGGGGGAGAGGAAGGTGATCAGGAACAGTCAATATGGATTCACCAAGGGCAAATCATGCCTGACCAACCTGATTGCCTTGTATGATGAGATAACTGGCTCTGTGGATACATGGAAAAGCGGTGGATGTGATATATCTTGACTTTAGCAAAGCTTTTGATACCGTCTCCCACAGTATTCTTGCCAGCAAGATAAAAGAGTATGGATTGGATGAATGGACTATAAGGTGGATAGAAAGCTAACTAGATTTTCTGGCTCAACCAGTAGTGATCAACGGCTCAATGTCTAGTTGTCAGCCGGTATCACGTGGAGCGCCCCAGAGGTCGGTCCTGGGGCTGGTTTTGTTCAACATCTTTATCAGTGATCTGGATGATGGGATTAATTACACCCTCAACAAGTTCACAGATGACACTAAGCTGGGGGGAGAGGTAGATATGCAGGAGGGCAGGGATAGGTTCCAGAGTGACCTAGACAAATTGGAGGATTGGGCCAAAAGAAATCTGATGAGGTTCAACAAGGACAAGTGCAGAGTCCTGCACTTAGGAAGGAAGAATCCTATGCACTGGTACAGGCTGGAGACCGACTGGCTAAGCGGCAGTTCTACAGAAAAGGACCTGGAGATTACAGTGGACGAGAAGCTGGATATGAGTCAGCAGTGTGCCCTCTTTGCCAAGAAGGCCAACAGCATATTGGGCTGTATTAGTAGGAGCATTGCCAGCAGATCGAAGGAAGTGATTATTCCCCTCTATTGGGCACTGGTGAGGCCACACCTGGAGTATTGTGTCCAGTTTTGGTCCCCCCACTACAGAAGGGATGTGGACAAATTGGAGAGAGTCCAGCGGAGGGCAACAAAAATGATTAGGGGGCTGGGGCACATGGCTTACAGGAGAGGCTGAGGGAACTGGGCTTATTTAGTCTGCAGAAGACAAGAGTGAGGGGGGATTTGATAGCAGCCTTCAACTACCTGAAGGGGGGTTCCAAAGAGGATGGAGCTCGGCTGTTCTCAGTGGTGGCAGATGACAGAACAAGGAGCAAGGGTCTCAGATTGCAGTGGGGGACGTCTAGATTGGATATCAGGAAACACTATTTCACTAGGAGGGTGATGAAGCACTGGAATGGGTTACCTAGGGATGTGGTGAAATCTCCATCCTTAGAGGTTGTTAGGATATAGATATTCAGGCCTGTCTGTAAAGGCCTATACTCTAAGAATTTAGGTGTATTCTTATCACTTGGCTAGTTCTAGAGGTACAAAAGAAAGAATCAAAATCACTGTCTGCCGGTGTAAGGGCCTTCTCTTACTGTGACAGTTTGAGGCCCTGTGCTTAGGCTAAGGCCTTTGGCTAAGCAGCAGAGGCAGCCATAAGCTGGGAAGCGACAGCTCACCTCCTCACATTCCAAACTAGTCACATTGAAATCAGGTGCTATTGGGCTGTTAGGAATACAATCCTGTCCTGATAATGCCTGTCACCTCCAGAGAAAGGGAAGTGCCTAGAAAATATAAAAGGAAACTTACTTTGATAGCATTCTGTCTGGCAAGAACTCACTTATCAATAGCTGGGATGTGAAATCCTCACTTCTGTATTGTTTTGTCATTATAATTCCCACTTTGCTATTGTTTATTGGCATGGTCTCTGTCTGGTTCTGTGACTGTTTCTGTCTGCTGTATAATTAATTTTGCTGGGTGTAAACTCATTAAGGTGGTGGGATATAATTGGTTAGCTAATCATGTTACAATATGTTAGGATTGGTTAGTTAAATTTCAGTAGAATGATTGGTTAAGGTATAGCTAAGAATATTACTATATAAATTAGGGGCAAACAGGAAGTAAGTTGGGATTCGAAAATAAGGAAAAAGGAACTTGTATTTAAGCTTGCTGGAAGTTCACCCCAATAAACATTGAATTGTTTGCACCTTCGGACTTCGGGTATTGTTACTCTCTGTTCATGCGAGAAGGACCAGAGAAGTGGGAGAGAGAAGGAATAAGCTCTCTAACAGAGGTTTTTAAGGCCCGGTTTGACAAACCCCTGGCTGGGATGATTTAGTTGGTGTTGGTCCTGCTTTGAGCAGGGGGTTGGACTAGATGACCTCCTGAGGTCTCTTCCAACCCTGATATTCTATGATTCTATGATTCCCAGCATGCAACTTTCTCCATCCCATAATGCCAGCCTACCTAGCGAAAAACAATTCAAGGCTGTTGGTGGTGCTCATGGAGAAGCTGCGGACAGGGGAGCGCCGTTTCTGGGCCCGCGAAACCAGCACTGACTGGGGGGATCGCTGTTAGCCGATGGCCAAGGATGTTTGGTGAGGTGCCAGCTATGCCCGTTTATACCATCCGTGACTTTAACCGCTAGGACGCACTGTCCCTTCGCGGCGGGCAGCCCGGGCTAGGCTGACGGATGCCCCAAGGTCCTAACCACCCGTGACTTTAACTGCTAGAGCTCAGAGCTCCTTCGCAGCGGGCAGTCAGGATTGACTGACAGGTGCCCCAAGAGTTTGCCCCGTGGAGGCGGCACAACTCAACGCTAGGCTCTTAGTACTCTCACCTAATGGCCAGGCTTTATAGCCAAAACGGCTGAGGTTCTTTAATTGTGTTGGCTGCTTTACAGTAAACCAGAGAAACAAGTCAGGCTTACGCACAAATGGTTACCAAAATTTATTAAACTAGATTCTAATCATGTGGTTACAAAATTGCTAGTGCCTACTTATTTAAATGTAGAGATGTTACACACACAAACAAGTTACAAAACTGAAGCCACAATCCCAAAGAAAGAAAACAAAGTATAGAGCTCTATTTCAAAATATGTGTACACTAAAGATAGGAGATCAGGTGTGGGTGCTTCTTACCCTCCTTGCATCTCTCGATGCCAGCGGTGCCAAGCCAGGATCGGTCACTCAATTCTGCAGAAAGACGAATAAGGGACAAGGCTTAGGGACCCTCTTAGCTGCAGAAGCCTTGGGAGGCTGTCACTTATCTGACCAGCAGATAGATAGTGAAAAGCACTCAAAAATCATGGTGCTGTAGGTCCCCTACTTATACCTCTGTACTCCTTTATTCTCTTTCTCCTTTCTTATGCCAAATTGGGGCTGGTCTGTCGGGGTGACGCCAGCTCTCGCAAGAGTAGTTCACACTTGCAAGGGAGAGAAACAATAAGTTTCGACTACCGGACATTCCTTTTATTAGGGTAAATATTTTCCCACCTAGGATGTTGGGGTGTGTGCATCACGCTATTTAGTAGGGGCTAAGAGCCATGTCTGTCACAGCGCCTCTGCCTGCTGTGAGCCTAATCGTTGTATATGTTCCCAGAGGCTCATTGTAGCAGCACACCTGTGCTTTTCACAGCTTCAAAGGCTGTGCTGGAATTTATGTTAAGTGCCCTGTTCCGTGTGTTTCCAGCAATGCTGGTCTGAGGGGGCGGGGCTGGCTGTCTGGCTACAATCGCATCGTCAGGCAGGTTTGGGATGACGAGCAGCGGCTGCAGAGCTTTTGGATGCGAAAGGCCACCTGCCAGGATCTGTGTGCTGAGCTCGCCCCAGCCCCGCAACGCATGGACACCAGAATGAAAGTTGCATTGACAGCAGAGAAGTGAGCAGCGAGAGCACTCTGGAAGTTTGCAACAACAGATTGCTACCAGCCATGGGAAATAGTTTTGGAGTTGAAAAATCCAGAGTGGGGGCTGTTGTTATGCAAGTGTGCAGTGCCATTAATCATCTCCTGCTATGCAGGGCTGTGGCTCTTGGCTACGTGTAGGACAAAGCAGATAGATTTGCAGCAGTGGGGTTCCCCAGTGGTTGTTGGGCAGTAGATGGCACGTATATCCCTGTTTTGGCACCACCCTACGCTGCCACAGAGTACATCAACAGAAAGGGCTCCTGGTTTTATCTGGTTATGGAAGTGTTGGTGGATTACCAGGGACGTTTCACCAATATCAACGTGGGCTGGTCAGGGAAGGTGCATGGTGCTCGCACTTTCAGAAGACAGGACTGTTCAGAAAGCTTCAAGCAGGGACATTGTTTCCTGACCGGTGGATCACCACTGGCGATATTGAAATGCCAATCGTGATTCAGGGGGACCCGGCCTACCCCTTTCTCCCCTGGAGAAGCTATATATGGGCTACCTTGACAGCACCAAGGAAAGATTCAGCTTCTGGTTCAGCAGCTGCAGAATGACCCTTGAATGTGCTTTTGGTAGACTGAAGGGACGCTGACAGTGTTTACTCACTGGACTGGTCTCAGTGAGGAAAAATATCCCAATGTGTCTGATGTGTCCTTCATGATATCTGTGAGGCAAAGGGGAGAAAGCTGCCACCA
Source organism: Chelonia mydas (assembly GCF_015237465.2). Classification (NCBI taxonomy): domain Eukaryota; kingdom Metazoa; phylum Chordata; order Testudines; family Cheloniidae; genus Chelonia; species Chelonia mydas. The sequence goes on along the minus strand of NC_057850.1, from coordinate 3,465,328 downwards.
GGGTGGAGGTGGACAGCCTGGGTGGTGACTTTGAACAGCCAGACACATTGGCTATTACAAGAGCCCAGTGTGGAGCTCTGCAGTTGAGGGAGGATTTGAAAGAGACTTTAATGGTCAGTCTCAGTAGAGTTCTGTGTTGGAATGTTCTCTGGACCTGGAGCTTTGCGTGCCTCTAAGAATTATGTAGGGCTTGCAGATCATATCTAAATATGACCGGGTATTTTCCTGAAGTGAAGCTATGAATTACATGGTGCTTAGTTTGTATTTCCATGTACTGTTTGCTTTGACTGCTGCTATGCGTTCCGCAATATTGGTTGTGCACAAATAAAGATAATTCGATTCTCCATAAACACAACTTTACTCAGTGGGGGGAAAAGAATGCAGAAAAGTAATGTGCAAAAACCCCCACACAGCCAATGTTATACAGATTTTTAAGATAAATTAATGGGGTGAAAAATTAAAATGAGAAAGGAAGTAAACACTTAGGTCCTTTTGAGTGCACAAATAAACTCTGTTGTGGCTACATATACGCTGACCTGTGAGAGCCACGTTTTGCATCTGTGGAGCTGTGGCTGGTTTTCCTTGCTGTCCCCTGTGCATTGCCTCATGCATTTCCCTCTCCTTGCCCTGCTTGGACTCCGGGGCCTTTTCCCTATCCTCTTTCTTTCTCCAGGCTCTTGATCCTATTGGCCCTCCAAGCCCTTTGTTCATGGTCTAATGCAGCACCAGGTCCCAGGACCCCACAGAACCCCTCCCTCATCAGGGTCAGACATTCTGAGGGTGCCGAGGGGGCACCCCTCAAGGCAGCCATGCCAGAAGCTGCTGATGAAAACAGACAGAGATACCATTGGATTTAATCACAATGGCAAGGGAAACGTAAGTTTCAAAGCTCCTTTCACTTATTCCCATAAACTCTTTTAAGAAGACAGGCTTCCTGTGAAAACACTTCAGCTTTGGAGCACCTCAGTACAGCACCGCTCTCTAGCTCCAGCTATGGTGAGTATGGCCCAGAAGGGGTGAGTAGGCGTGTTAGGCTATAGATATTCAGGCCTGTCTGTAAAGGCCTGTACTTTAAGAATTTAGGGGTATTCTTATCACTTGGCTAGTTCTAGAGGTATAAAAGAAAGAATCAAAATCACTGTCTGCCGGTGTAAGGGCCTTCTCTTACTGTGACAGTCTGAGGCCCTGTGCTTAGGCTAAGGCCTTTGGCTAAGCAGCAGAGGCAGCCATAAGCCAGGAAGCGAACAGTCACATCCTCACATTCCAAACTAGTCACATTGAAAGAAGGTGCTATTGGGCTGTTAGGAATACAATCCTGTCCTGATAATTCCTATCACCTCCAGAGAAAGGGAAGTGCCTAGAAAATATAAAAGGAAACTTAGTTTGATAGCATCCTGACTGGCAAGAACTCACTTATCAATAGCTGGGATGTGAAATCCTCACTTCTGTATTGTTTTGTCATTAGAGTTCCCACTTTGCTATTGTTTGTCTGTATAATCTCTGTCTGGTTCTGTGATTGTTCCTGTCTGCTGTATAATTAATTTTGCTGGGTGTAATCTAATTCAGGTGGTGGGATATAATTGGTTAGCTAATCATGTTACAATATGTTAGGATTGGTTAGTTAAATTTCAGTAGAATGATTGGTTAAGGTATAGCTAAGAATATTACTATATAAATTAGGGGCAAACAGGAAGTAAGTTGGGATTCGAAAATAAGGGAAAGGAACTTGTATTTAAGCTTGCTGGAAGTTCACCCCAATAAACATCGAATTGTTTGCACCTTCGGACTTCGGGTATTGTTGCTCTCTGTTCATGCGAGAAGGACCAGGGAAGTGGGAGAGTGAAGGAATAAGCTCTCTAACATCTTGGTGCCGTGACTCGGATACATCGCATTGGATAGGTGAGTGCCAGCCTGTAAGTCCCCCTCCCCAACAGTCCGCGCAGCTGCTTGGAGGGGGTATTGGAACTCTCGTGATGGTAGTTGCGGGTTCTGGCAAGCTGGGGTAACGGATTTTTTGAACAAATGGATAAGGAAGAATCAGGGCCCATACCAGGTGCAGGGGTTCACCTGGGATGAGATTGAGAAGGAGATGGGAGAGGTTTTGGGAGACCCCAAGGGAAAGGAGTGTAGGAAAAAGGGAATGGTATTACAAGGTTTGTGTGCTGGGATGGCATACTGGGTAAAAAGGGAAGCTGATCTCCTCCAACACATTAAGGATTTGGAGGGGATTGTGGATCAGCAACGGATTTTAACAGAAAAATCTGTGTTAGCAGTAGAGGTAGCGGATTTGAAGGCACGGGATGCTGCACGGACAGAGGAGTCTTGCCAGGCAATCCGGAGAGAGAGGGACGAACTGCTGGGGAGAGTAGGAGACTTAGAGGAGGAATTGTATCATTGTAAACATGGGGGCAATGGACTTGGGGACCCCAAACCATCCGCCCCACTAATGGAACTGAAGGAGACACCTCCACCACCCTACCCTGAAAAAACACTGTACCCACCACTGCCAGTGGACGTTGTAAGCCGGCAATCCACAGTTACAGGCCCTGCGAGAGAGGCTACCCGGGAGGAGCTGCAGGAGGCAGGAATAGTGGCCCCGGTTGCGGGGTGGGGGGACCAGGCCCCACAAGTAGTAGAACAGGCAGAAATCCGCCCCTTGTCCCTGAAGGACCGGGAGGCAGTACTGGGCCGTTTGGGAAAGGTACCCCGGAATGATTGGGATCAGTTTGTGCTGTGGCTAGTGGAGGTGGGCAGGGAGATGGAGGGTCTAACTCGTGAGGACCAGGTGATCTTATGGCGTAGTCTTTTGGGACGAGGTACCTTGGGAATCGATGTGGCAGGAGTGGCACACCCATTTCTAATCCCCGGACAGGTGGCAAAACACTTGTTTGGGGTGTACTCTCGTACTGCGGGGATGAATAAGATGAAGCGAATCCCTGGGGAAACAGGGCGGGATACACTTAATCGCATACAGGCATGGGCACGGTGCTGGGTGGATCCCCTGGATGGTCCATGGGTGATGCCACAGGCAGGGGCACCGGGACCTGGTGGGGGTGTGGAGCAGGGTAGGGGTGTGGAATTGCTGGAGAAATGGTTGGAGCTGAGCAATCCGCAGTTCGTGGGGCATTTAAGGTTGCAGCACCCTGAACTTGCTCCCAATCAGCTACCCCAGTTTCTGGAACAGGCAGATGTGTGGAGGCAGATGCATCAGGGGGAAGAGCCAGTCCATGCTATTACTGCGGGGGATCAATACAAGGTGGAAAGGAGTGGGTCAGCCTGAGAGGAGGAGGTAGAGGGAGAGTTCGTGGCTTTGGGAGGGTAGTCAGGGACGAGCGGGCAGCTATAGAGCAACAGATCCAGAGACTGCAGGCTAAACTGACTACCCATGATCTTACCAGATCAGGGGGAAAGTGGCCCCGGAGGCCAGGGGACTGGGACTGCCTGAAATGCCAGACACACAATTTTGCATGGAGACAGGAATGTGTTCGGTGCCAGGACCCCCGGTCCCCCCATGAACCAGTGGGAGGGACAGAGGTGGGTGCTGCAACTTAGGGGTGCCCTGGGAGGCGTCCTGTCCATGTTCTCAGTTTAGGACGGGATGCATCTGGTCGCCCCACGCTCCAGGGGGCAATCGACGGGAGTCCCATGAGGGATTTTTTGATAGACACTGGAGCAGCCATCAGTTTAACCACATGGGGGCAGGGGAGACCCTCAGAAGGGACTGTGACAATTGTAGGGGCAACAGGAGGGGAGACACAGTTAACCCTGAGGCGGGGACAAATCAAAGGAATCTGGGGGGAAGGGGAGATTATGTGGGGTTGTAATGATATGCTTCATCTGTTGGGGGCAGGAGATTTACACAAACTGGGACTTGTACTGGATTTAGCCAATTGGGTGTGTTTACTGGGGCAAACGCAGGACGGTCAGGGCTATACCATTCCCATGGGGATAGCCACTATGACCATTAAAGCAGCACATGCCCTCCCACCACCCCCGGCTGGGTGGGAACACATCCCTGTGTGGGCGAAGGATAACCTGGATTGTGGTAGGGGCAGCATGGAGGTACTGATGGAGGGAAGTGACCCTCCCCCACAGAAACAGTATCCTATTCCTCGGGAGGCATTGGCAGAGGTGGGGGCAACTATTGGGCAATTGGAACAGAGGGGACTGATTCGGGCAGTTGCATCCCCTTGTAATGCTGCTGTGTGGCCCGTGAGGAAGCCAAATGGTACCTGGCGCCTCACTGTGGACTACAGGGCACTAAATGCTCTGGCCAATTCGCCAGCCTCAGTGGTGGCAGCGTACCCTGAAATGTTGGCCCGTATTGGACCCCAATTCCGAATTTTCACTGTTTTGGACATAGCTAATGGGTTTTGGTCTCTGCCACTAGCTACCTCATGTCAGTATAAAACTGCATTCACATGGGAGGGCAGACAATTCTGCTGGACAGTCCTACCCCAGGGATATAGGGACTCCCCTGCAATTTTTCACAGATACATGAGACAGGCTCTGGAGGGGGTGGATTCAGCAAGGTGCATACAATATGTAGACGACCTGTTGCTAATGTCAGGGACAGAGGAAGAAGACAGGGAACTAACTGAGCAGGTCCTGCAAGCTTTGGCAAGAGCAGGATTGAAGGTCAATGGGAAAAAGGCTCAGATGGGACAGACAAGAGTGACCTACTTAGGGGTGGAAGTGTCTCAGATGGGAAGGGAAATCGATAAGGGACGGGTGCAACTGATCCAGTCCCTGCCACTGCCTACAGATGTTAAAAGCTTGCAAAGTTTTCTGGGTCTAACTGGATTTTGCAGGGATTTTGTGGCCAATTATGCAGAAATAGCCCAGCCTCTATTTGATCTAACCCGAGCCTCAACTTGGGAATGGTCAGAAGAGTGTACTGAGGCAGTGAGAGTGCTGAAGGAAAACCTGGCCAGTGCTTCAGTGCTGGCCTCCCCGGATGGGGAGAAATTCTTTTATCTGTATCCTTTGGTATCGGACACTACCATTGGTTGTGCATTAACACAGGAGTATGGAGCAAAGGACCGACCTGTGGCCTTTGCCTCTCGACTTTTGAGTGCTGTGGAATTGAAGTATGGATGGTGTGAAAAGGTGCTGTTGTGCACCTACTGGGGGGTAGGGAAATTTAAATACCTTACGGGAATGCAGAAAGTAATAGTCCGATCTCATCATGACCCCCTGCGGCTGTTAAACATGCACACTATCTTACAGGGACAAGTGAGTGGGCAGCGTATTGCTAAATGGTTGCTGGCTCTACAGGCAGAAAACATTACAGCAGAGGTGTTAAAGGAACCCACAGTCTGGGTAGCTGGATTACATCTGGCTGGCACCCCACACCAATGTGAAGCCAGCCCAGGTAAAACCCAACATCAGGTGTTTCGGGCGGCTAACCCCAATCAGGTAAAAGAGGGGACACTGGTATGGTTTTTGGATGGAAGTTGTAGGTATCAAGGGGGACGGAAAACTGCAGGCTTAGCTGTTGTGGGAATCAGAGGAAATGAGACAGTCAGCACCATTGGTTTCTCACTAGAAGCAAGGTCAGCTCAGGAGGCAGAACTGGCAGCCTTGCTAACAGCTTTAAATGAAGTGGATCCCAAATTGGAGCCAGAATGTTGGGTGGTGGTAGATTCAGATTATGTATTTCGTGGTGCCACATTAATGCTGAGATGGTGGGCAGATAATCATTTCAGGGCAACAGACGGCTCCACAATCAAGCATGCTACCTGGTGGAAGCGAGTGGAGGAGCTGAGTCACTGTTTTACACGGATCAGTGAGGTAAAGGTAAAGGCACACAAGAAAACAGGACCCCTAAGCAAAGGAAATAATCTGGCTGATGTAGAGGCCAGGCGGGCTGCAACAGAGGCACCCCCATGGCCCTGGGAGCCAGAAGAGAGAGTGCCTGTAGCAGTGATAACAAGAAGCGGGGTGGATACAGATCGGGGAGGGCGAATTCGAGAGTTGCAGGAATCCGACCCAGGACTGGAAGGCATCATGAAACTTGGGGACAGGCATGTGCCAAAGGTGGAACTAATGGAAGGGATTTGGTGTGTCTTAACAATTGAGGGACCGGTAATGTTGTGCCCTCAGGGAAGTCGGACGGCTTTCTTAAGCTGGGTGCATGGAAGCTTGGCAGGGGGACACCCTGGGTTTGAGGAGGCACTGGGAACTTTAAAAAGGTTGTGCTGGTGGCCAGGAATGGCAGCTGATTTAAAATCACATCTGGAACGTTGTTTGGACTGTGCCAGGCACAGCCCACCTCACAAGGTGCTAAGGGGAGAATTAATGAGACAAACCCCAAGGGGACCATGGGAAAGAATACAGATTGATTACACAGGACCCTTACCACCAGATCACAGGAGAAACCGATTCATGTTGGTGGTAGTGGATGCTTTCAGCCGGTGGGTGGAAGCTTTTCCCACAAAGTATCAAACTGCCCGGGTAACTGCTGCAATACTGGTAAATGAGGTATTCACTCGCTGGGGGGTCCCAAAGGTGATTGACTCAGACCAAGGAGCTGCTTTTCGGTCAGATCTGTTAGGGGAGCTACCAGCCCTCACTGGAATCACACAGTTGTTCCATATTGCTTATCACCCCCAGGCTGCGGGGCAGGTGGAACGCATGAACCGCACCATTAAAAGTGAGCTAAGAAAGGGAGTGGAAATCGGAGGAAAAAACTGGTCACAGTTACTGCCCTTTGTCTTAATGAGAATAAGGGCCCGAGAATCAAAGGGCACAGGATTTTCTCCATATGAAGCTCTCATGGGAAGGCCCATGGAACGGTGGGAAAATCTACTTACCCCAGTACCTGGGGAAGTCACTACACATGGCTTAACACAAGAATGGATTTTAACTTTAATCGAACATGTAAAACAAGTACAGCAGGCGGTGGCCTGGCGAGACGAGCAAGGAGCAGCAAGAGTCAAAGCATGGTATGACCTGCCTGGGGAGCATAATCTACCCATGGTGGGAGATCTAGTGATGTACAAGATTCCAGGTCAACACCATCCATTCCCAGCTCCTAAATGGAAGGGCCCCTATCTTGTCCTTGACCAATTAGTGCCCAGTCTGCTATTACTGGGTACAGAGAATGGAGGACGGGAGTGGGTTCACTGCACGCAAATAAAAAGGTACAAACAGGGGATTGGGAAAGGGGACGTGTAAATTTTGTTGTGTGTGTATTACAGGTTAATTCAAAAAGGAGAAAAGGATGAAAATTCCCTGGCCCTGGATGGAACAATTACTAGTGCTAATCACAATTGTCACATTTACAAATTCCATTCAGATCCCACGATGTGAAGTGTCAAAAGGAGGAAACACATGGACGGCTACACATGCAACCTGTGGTAATAAAGCTAATGAAGACTATGAGAATCTCCCCATAGAAAGATGTACCACTAATACTCCAACAGGAATTTGGCAGTGTCGGTATATGGTTTATGGATTAGATGGGGGAATCCCAACCAAGTGGAGAATATCAAATTTATCAGGAAATATCGCATGGTACTCCCTGGGTGCTGCCATGATTAACGATAGTGGAAAACACAGTTACCCAGCTATGTGGTTTGTTACAGAGGGTCCAAAGAATATAACCCTCTGGTCCCCTGGAGCAAATGAACCCTCTTGGGAAAATAGGGCCCCACATTTAGGGTGTGATGTTACCATATGTAACCACAATGGTACTTCCATGGAAGATAATCCCCGAGGGTGTGATTGTTATGTACATATTACATTAGGTGTAAAATCCCCTTTGGGACGCTGGGTGTACGATGAGTTAACCATTTTACAGAATGTAACCCTACAGGTGATATGGATGCCATGTTGGAAGAATCCAAATTTAAAGTGGCCACAGCCTGGAGCCAAGAATATTCCCCGACGAGCAAATGTCTGGGAGCCATTGTGGGAGCAGGTGCAGCCAGCACTTTTTAACGTGTCCTTTCACTCTATTACATGGGTGGTACGCCCCAAGGAATGGTGGGTGGACCAAATCCATCCTAACTGTAGTATGTACATAAAAGGATTGAAACAACAATTCAATGCATGGGTGAGGGGACACACCTGGAATCATCGTCGGAAAAGGGGATTGTGGGCAGCTGGGAACACTATGCTGGGTACATGGAATCTGGGGGACGAGTGGGTAACCAAACAATTAGTAAGCCAAAATGTGAAATTTGAACAACAAATTAATGAATTAATGGCACAGCATCTATCAGCAGTTGCCACAGGGTGGAGGACAGCAGTAGAGGTAAACCTGCAGTTAACTCATTGGGCAGGGGACCTGGTGACATGGGTAGAGGATGGCTTCAGAAGACTAACATGGGGAGAAGTGTGCGTAGGTATTCAAAATGCTCAGTTAATAATGTTAATGGATATTATGAGAGATGCTTGGTCAGAACAATGGCCTTCAGTATTAAATCGGGAGGCTAGCCCATATCTATCCACAATTGCAAAAACATACCCATCTACCTGGAAAATAACATCCCCGACCTGTGGGGACAGTTCTTGTGTAATTGTTACTATGATACCATGGGAAGGAAATGCAAATAAGGTGGTTCCCTTGAACCCTATGGGAGTAAGTAGGGAAGGGGGAGCACGTTGGGAGCCACTAGGGAATAGGTGGGGGGGATGGAATGGGGTAAACTGGACTGTCATCACATTAAGCAGTTGTATATCCAGAGGAGGAATATGGATGTGCCCCTCTCCTATGACTATGGAGGAGCAGGATCAATGGCCTATTGCAAAGGGGGGGCATTTAGGGGTAATGTATATGGGGTACGGTGTATTCTGTTGGGAATGTATCCAATCCTGCAATATAACACTAGGAGGCAAAATCCTTCCAGTGTATGACAAAATTATGAGCTTCTATACACTGCCACCTGGACTATGGTGCACCAATGGATCAGTGGACTTAATCGTTGTAAACAATCGAACCAGCACCTACTACCCCATACCGTACCAAGTAGTTGAATTGGTTTGGACAATACCAAATTTCACTGTGGATATTCAATGAACACACAATATGGACAAAAGTATACAAAGATTACAAGAGCAACTTGCTGCAAGCGCCAACAGTTGGACACACTTACAATCCACACTACAGGATGGCGCTGACAAAATTTTAACCTTATCAAAGGAGGAGAAGCAGTGTTTTTGGTGGTGGCCAGGATGTTGGACCATACTGCAGTGGTCAGGACTCTCGGTGTTGCTGTGGATTATCATAGCAGCTGGTGTATTGTTAATTATATGTGTGTTACATTGCATATGGAAACGATCAAGGGGGGCACAACCCCCTAGAGAACATCCACTAATTATAACCTATAAGTAATGTAGTAAGCCCCCCCCAAGTGTACTAGACAACCCGGACCCAACCTTCTCGGGCCCACTATACTGGGAAGTCTGGAACACTAATTGGAATAGGTGTAGTGTGCCCGTACGAGAGAAGGTGCAGGGCATGGTACTACACAAGGGGCAGTGGGACAAATGGAATATCGACACCTTCCACCTTGATGCCTGGCCCTATCAGGAAATGTGTCGCCATATGTCCTATGCTTTTCCAGGGATACCTGGGCAGGAGGATCCCAAAAGAAAAAGAAAAAAAAAAAGGGGTGGAGTGTTAGGATATAGATATTCAGGCCTGTCTGTAAAGGCCTGTACTTTAAGAATTTAGGGGTATTCTTATCACTTGGCTAGTTCTAGAGGTATAAAAGAAAGAATCAAAATCACTGTCTGCCGGTGTAAGGGCCTTCTCTTACTGTGACAGTTTGAGGCCCTGTTCTTAGGCTAAGGCCTTTGGCTAAGCAGCAGAGGCAGCCATAAGCCAGGAAGCGAACAGTCACATCCTCACATTCCAAACTAGTCACATTGAAAGAAGGTGCTATTGGGCTGTTAGGAATACAATCCTGTCCTGAATACAATCCTGTCCTGATAATTCCTATCACCTCCAGAGAAAGGAAAGTGCCTAGAAAATGTAAAAGGAAACTTAGTTTGATAGCATCCTGACTGGCAAGAACTCACTTATCAATAGCTGGGATGTGAAATCCTCACTTCTGTATTGTTTTGTCATTAGAGTTCCCACTTTGCTATTGTTTGTCTGTATAATCTCTGTCTGGTTCTGTGACTGTTCCTGTCTGCTGTATAATTAATTTTGCTGGGTGTAATCTAATTCAGGTGGTGGGATATAATTGGTTAGCTAATCATGTTACAATATGTTAGGATTGGTTAGTTAAATTTCAGTAGAATGATTGGTTAAGGTATAGCTAAGAATATTACTATATAAATTAGGGGCAAACAGGAAGTAAGTTGGGATTCGAAAATAAGGGAAAGGAACTTGTATTTAAGCTTGCTGGAAGTTCACCCCAATAAACATCAAATTGTTTGCACCTTCGGACTTCGGGTATTGTTGCTCTCTGTTCATGCGAGAAGGACCAGGGAAGTGGGAGAGTGAAGGAATAAGCTCTCTAACATCTTGGTGCCGTGACTCGGATACATCGCATTGGATAGGTGAGTGCCAGCCTGTAAGTCCCCCTCCCCAACAGTCCGCGCAGCTGCTTGGAGGGGGTATTGGAACTCTCGTGATGGTAGTTGCGGGTTCTGGCAAGCTGGGGTAACGGATTTTTTGAACAAATGGATAAGGAAGAATCAGGGCCCATACCAGGTGCAGGGGTTCACCTGGGATGAGATTGAGAAGGGGATGGGAGAGGTTTTGGGAGACCCCAAGGGAAAGGAGTGTAGGAAAAAGGGAATGGTATTACAAGGTTTGTGTGCTGGGATGGCATACTGGGTAAAAAGGGAAGCTGATCTCCTCCAACACATTAAGGATTTGGAGGGGATTGTGGATCAGCAGGGAGTGGATCTGTGGGGAGTATGCGGGGGGGTGCTGGGCTGTGAAGGGGCGGGGAGGATCTGTGTGTGTTGGGGCACTAGGGAGGGGGTTCTGTGTGCGGGGTGCTGGGCAGTTGTGGTGGGGGTGTGGGCAGGGGTGCTGTTGTGCAGGGCACTGTGCATTTGTGGGTGGTGTTATGAATTATACCTGAGAGGACACACACACAAATGCTGCTAATTGTACCTGATAGGTCACGCACAGTTCGAATCTAGGCTGAGGCACATAAACAAAGTCCACAACTGCAGAGTTCCCCAAAGACACTAAGTTCATGATGCTCGAGCGTGGTGCCCCCCTGCTAGCCAGGACGGGACCCCGAATACGGATTATACAAAGGTTATGTAACCCTTCTGCCCATCAGAGTTGGCAGCAACAAGGGCCAGGTTCAGTATCGAGAGGTTCCATTCCAATAACACAATGCAAACCAGCTCGAGCCCCCACCCAGTGACCTGGGACAAATATATACCACCCCCGCTGGGCGCCTCCAATAGGCAATACTTCCCCTCTCGCAAGCACAGAGTCTGAGTGTAGCAAAAAGCCTACACCACCAGGTACTAATACCTGTCTCAAGTCTCTCTCCATTCACACAGTTTTGGAACCCATGACCCTTGCCTAGCGAGTGCTACTTAGTTGATGGTGAGTCCCTCCATCATAACAAAAGGCCAAGTACAGTTCCAAGCACAGTTCCCATAATCAGGGTAATAACAATTTATTCTTCCTGCCCCAATAACAGAGACACTGGGGATCCCACAGCAGCCAAAGTGACCATTAGGGCAGCTATGGCCTCAGTCTAGGCGGGGTGGGTGTGCCTATGCAAATGAGATCGGCCCCTGAAGTTTTTTTTTTTTCACAACTTGCCACACCTCACCACCACATGTCAGGGTGGAGCTCATCCTGACACTGCTTACAGTTATATACTTTTTAGCAAATCATGTTGCCCTCGTGCATTGGAAACCTTAGCCAATAAACAAACCCTTTTCTTATCTACCACCTATCCCTGCTTGGTGCATTCCTCGTGCTATACCAGTATGTTAATTACACAGCATGGTCCTAAAGCCATGTATCGGTAACTTTTATTATCAGGATGGGAGGCCTCACATCAAAGGCCAGGAGATAGGGAGTTTAGGGACTGACAAAGAACAGATACTGGGAGTCAAGACGGGCTGGAGACAAGGAGGAGGATTTTCACAGGAATGCAGTAGCTAAGGAACACGCCTCCTGATGTATGATGTGCTTGCTTTTAGACAATGGTGGGCCCCAAACCAAAATGGAGTCACATGTGCTAACTTTTCCTTAACAGTGGGTCTGGGGGGGGGGCCCTGGGCATAGTGGGTCCAGGGGGCCTCTGGCCATAGGGAATCAGGGGGTGTGGGGGCGGGGAGGGGGGCTGTGTGATGTGGCATAGGCCCACCTCCGAGGGGAAGGGGCACGCTGGCTACACAGGGCCGTGCAGGCCACTGTGCGTCTGGCAACTGCCAGTTTGTAAACAGTGCCCTCGCATTGGGAGGAGCAGGGCCACCCCTGCCATGCCATGCCCCATTGCTGCTGGCTGGCCCCTCGCTCCGGGGACTGAACTCCCCGTGCCATGCTCCATTGCCTCCATGGGGGCCCACAGATATGTCTGGGGCTGGGCCAACAAAAGGTTAATCCGGCCCTGCATGTGCCCTGTGTGGGCTGGGAGAAGCTGAGCCCAAGAGCAGGAAGCAGGCCGCTGTCCCTAACTCTGAAGCATTTTGCAGCAGGTTAGTGATATTTGTAACCCTCCAAGATGGAAATCCGGCCAGTGTTAATTATAGAAAGGGAAAACTGGGAGAGAAAAATTAATTTTTTATTTTAATTCTAAATTTTGAATGTTGTTTGATTTTAGCCAAACTATTTTATTTAAATGATCTCAATTAGTATGATTCACCAACTTTTCTCTTATTTAAATATAATGATGGAGAAAGGGTCATTTATTTTGCTATTCTCAGTTTTGTATTTTTCTTGTAATAGATTTTTTTTTTTAATCTGTATACTTAACAGAGTGGTGGGTTAATTGGTTTGCTGACTAGCTGAGTGATTTCCGCAGAGGAGGAGGAAGAGTCTGTATGGTTCCCAGCTGAAGATTTCTACAAGCAACGGGAGGGAAAATGTTGCTTTTGACTCACTAGACTGTATAGATTTGATCGGAGGCCTGGTCTATGCTATAGAGTTATGCTGATGTAAAGCAGCTTATGTCAACCTATTTACATCCGCGTGTACCTCCAGCCTTGCTCCCGCCGATGGAAGTGTCCTATACTACACCAACGTCATAACTCCACCACCACGAGAGAGGTAGGGCTCACGTCGGTGTAGTTAGGGGGAGACAGTGTCCGTGGACACCAGAGGTCCCCAAACTTTTTACATCATGCCTCCTCTTACCCGTAATGGAACCTGTCTGTGCCCCGCCACCCCGAATCACGGTTGGGAGCCAGTCCCGCAGGACGGGGATGCGGCCAGCGAGGCTGGGGCCAGGAGTCAAGGCCTGGGCTGAGGCTGGGGCTGGGGCCAGGAGTGGAGCCGCGAGCTGGGCTGCGGCTGGGGGCAGGGCCAGAGCGGAGCTGGGGGCAAAGCGGGATTGGGTGGTGCTCCCTCTGCACCCACCTGTGAGGGCTGCCCAGTCCCCACCATGCCCCCCTGAATGTTCCTTTGCACCCCCTAGGGGACACACCCCACACTTTGGGGACCACTGGTGCAGACACTGCGTTACTTATATCTGCTGTTTGCTGTCATTCTTGTCAATTTCATGGCTCCATGCTAAAGCCGTGAAATTGACAAGAAAGGCTGGTAGGCTCCCTACTGTCAACCACTGCCTGGGCTCAGAGCTCGGACTGTCACCCCGAGGTGGGTGGGAGCTCCAGGTAGAGCCCTGCTGCCCCCGGGCTCCCTGCTCCCCACCAGGAGCCCGGCTGCCCCTACAGGGCTCCATGCTCCTTGTTTGTCACAGGGAGCCCAGCTGTGCCCGGGCTTCTGGCTGCCTGCTCCCTGTCGGGAGCCCCACTCTCCCCCTGGGGCTCTTGGCTCCCCACGCCGTGCTGGGAGCCCAGCTCCACCCCCCACAGACTCTCAGCTCCCTGTCAGGAGCTCAGCCAGGAAGATGGCTGCCGGGCTCCTGGTAGGGAGTGGGGAGTCAGGAGCCCTGGGGGACAGCCAGGATCCATGTGGGGTGCAGGGAGCCCGGGAGATAGCCGGGCTCCTGGTAGGGAGCTCCGCGTGGAGCTGAGAGCCCCGGTGGTAGACATGTTCCCAACAGGGAGTGCAGCTGAGAGTCCGGGCAGAAGCTGGGCTCAGCGGGGAGCTCCACTCAGTGCTGAGAGCCCCCCACGCTGCCCCTCTTACATCTGTGGAAGCGCTCATGGTGAGGGCGTGCACCACTGACAGAAGGAGAGTTGTGTGGACGTGGAAAAACCACAGTAATTACGGCTGTAAGTTATCAACTTACAGTTGGTCAACATACGTTTGTATTGTGGACATGTCCTGAGACTCAAGTGAACTCAGCCTAAGTTTTTGGGAACTCTGATCTCACGTATCTGGGGGATCAAGCGGATTAAGTTGTTTGTCAAGGGGGTGTGTTTAGTTTTCCCAGGTTTCTGAGGTCTCAGCTGGATTTAGTTTGGCAAGATATACGAGACATTCCATATATCTGAACCCGGCCCTTCTTGTACTGTTATCCACAAGGTCGAAGGGTTATGTACAGAGGGGGGACAGCTTGTACTGAAATTAGGCAAACATGACTCTTCATTAGAAGCACAGGTCACATCCTCATTGGTCCATGTCAGCTTCTAAAATAATAACCAGTTGCTGAACCACCCATCGGGAACTGAGTAAAAGCAGCTGGACTTAACTTCCCAAGCTCAGTCGCCCACAGACCGTGGCAATATCAGAGAACAAGGCTGTAGCTGTTGAACCACCTGGAAGCGAACTGAAGTTTCTACTTATCTCACAAAACCGGTGACTGAGCTGCCCAGGTGAGCTGGAGAGTCCCTCTTCACCTTTTCCCCAGCTGGTCAGTAGGCTTTTGTACCTGCCTTCCCTTTCAGCCAAGCGAGGACATGATCCTCCTAATGTAAACCCTTCTGAGATCATGCACTGAGCTAGCAATTCAGTGAGGGCGCAATTCACAATGTTGCCATGAGCCAGGAAAAGAGCCAGGCTCCAGCTGAGTGGGACTGCAATGGTGATTGGGCGTCTGCCCAAGGGAATTTCTCTCTAAGTGATGTAGATGCACAAGGTAGAGGCAGGATTTTCTGACAGGTTAACCCCCGTTGTCTAGGAAGGATCGTGTGTCAACTCTCACGTCTTTGGCCAGTGTTCAAGCCAGTCAGAAGACAAGGGAAGAAGCTGGCTGTGTAACCGCTTTCCTCCAGCTGGGTGTTCACTGAGCTAACCCTTCGATGGTCCTGTTTAAACCCCATTTCGTCAAGTCTCGGGTTACAGATACTACAGCTTAGGTTTTTGGGATCCCTTGGAGGTGGTCTACGCACATCGACCATCACCCCTGGTTTGGATTTATTTGACTCCCACTTGGTGGTTCCGCCCCATGAGCACCCCCTTGGAACCCCAACCTGGGGCAGTCACCCTTTGTTTTGTTCTCACCAGCAGACGCACTGTCCACAAATTCATCTGCCAATTGGCCTGCACTATGAAGATCCTTAGGCTCCCTGTCCACTAGCCACAGGTTAAGCTCAT
Source organism: Chelonia mydas (assembly GCF_015237465.2). Classification (NCBI taxonomy): domain Eukaryota; kingdom Metazoa; phylum Chordata; order Testudines; family Cheloniidae; genus Chelonia; species Chelonia mydas. The sequence goes on along the minus strand of NC_057850.1, from coordinate 3,449,727 downwards.
GGGGACATATCCCATAGCTCCAATCCTACCAGGTCATATAGTGACACCTGCGCCTTTACCCCATTTGTGGAGATGTTCTCCCGCGGGGTGGTGGCGTCCATACATGTCACACGTTGGGTCTTCTGAGCACCCCAAACCCTTTCCCTGGGAATCCAAGGTGTTAATTCAGACTTAAGCAATAGAGCCTTTTTGACCGGTCAGTGCTCCCCTGTACCAACTCTGGCCGCCTGGCTGTATGCCTCTGCCACTTTGGGACCCAGTAAGGGGGTGAGACAGCAGAGCCAGTCCACAGGGTCAACGTGGTTCCAATCACACGCCACCCCCAAGGCAGTGAGGTAGGCATTTATATCACCCCCCCTTAAACTGGGGCAGCAATTTGGTATCTAGGCTCCCTGTGGAATTGGCTTCCCATGGTCTCCCCCCGCTTACTCCTCGATGGGACCTCTTGCTCTTCTCTTCTCCATATCTATAGGGACTATTTAGAAAAGCTGGACGTGCACAAGTCCATGGGGCCGAACGAGTTGCATCCGAGAGTGCTGAAGGAATTGGCGGCTGTGATTGCAGAGCCCTTGGCCATTATCTTTGAAAACTCATGGCGAACGGGGGAAGTCCCGGATGACTGGAAAAAGGCTAATGTAGTGCCAATATTTAAAAAGGGGAAGAAGGAGGATCCTGGGAACTACAGGCCAGTCAGCCTCACCTCAGTCCCCCGAAAAATCATGGAGCAGGTCCTCAAAGAATCAATCCTGAAGCACTTACATGAGAGGAAAGTGATCAGGAACAGTCAGCATGGATTCACCAAGGGAAGGTCATGCCTGACTAATCTAATCGCCTTTTATGATGAGATTACTGGTTCTGTGGATGAAGGGAAAGCAGTGGATGTGTTGTTTCTTGACTTTAGCAAAGCTTTTGACACGGTCTCCCACAGTATTCTTGTCAGCAAGTTAGGGAAGTATGGGCTGGATGAATGCACTATAAGGTGGGTAGAAAGCTGGCTAGATTGTCAGGCTCAACGGGTAGTGATCAATGGCTCCATGTCTAGTTGGCAGCCGGTGTCAAGTGGAGTGCCCCAGGGGTCGGTCCTGGGGCCGGTTTTGTTCAATATCTTCATAAACGATCTGGAGGATGGTGTGGATTGCACTCTCAGCAAATTTGCGGATGATACTAAACTGGGAGGAGTGGTAGATACGCTGGAGGGGAGGGATAGGATACAGAAGGACCTAGACAAATTGGAGGATTGGGCCAAAAGAAATCTGATGAGGTTCAATAAGGATAAGTGCAGGGTCCTGCACTTAGGATGGAAGAATCCAATGCACCGCTACAGACTAGGGACCGAATGGCTAGGCAGCAGTTCTGCGGAAAAGGACCTAGGGGTGACAGTGGACGAGAAGCTGGATATGAGTCAGCAGTGTGCCCTTGTTGCCAAGAAGGCCAATGGCATTTTGGGATGTATAAGTAGGGGCATAGCGAGCAGATCGAGGGACGTGATCGTTCCCCTCTATTCGACACTGGTGAGGCCTCATCTGGAGTACTGTGTCCAGTTTTGGGCCCCACACTACAAGAAGGATGTGGATAAATTGGAGAGAGTCCAGCGAAGGGCAACAAAAATGATTAGGGGTCTAGAGCACATGACTTATGAGGAGAGGCTGAGGGAACTGGGATTGTTTAGTCTGCGGAAGAGAAGAATGAGGGGGGATTTGATAGCTGCTTTCAACTCCCTGAAAGGGGGTTCCAAAGAGGATGGCTCTAGACTGTTCTCAATGGTAGCAGATGACAGAACGAGGAGTAATGGTCTCAAGTTGCAATGGGGGAGGTTTAGATTGGATATTAGGAAAAACTTTTTCACTAAGAGGGTGGTGAAACACTGGAATGCGTTACCTAGGGAGGTGGTAGAATCTCCTTCCTTAGAGGTTTTTAAGGTCAGGCTTGACAAAGCCCTGGCTGGGATGATTTAACTGGGAATTGGTCCTGCTTCGAGCAGGGGGTAGGACTAGATGACCTTCTGGGGTCCCTTCCAACCCTGATATTCTATGATTCTATGATTCTATGATTCCAGTTCATGCTGTCCCTGCTTGTCCTGGCTATTCTGCTGTTCCACCTGGTGCTGTCGCTGCTCCTCCTCATGCGTTCACTGTTCCTCTTGATCAGCTCTCCCCCTTTCGGGGCCTTCTAGTCTCTGTTCCTCCAGCTTCCTCGCTCCCAGCTCCAACTCTCACTGCCCCAACTCTGGCAATGGGAAACTGGGCTGTGAGGGAGCCATGCTGCTGCTACGGCTGCTGACTCTGTCGTCCCCGGACTCTGTGGGGAACTTGCCTTCTCCAGTCGTGCAATCAGCTGCACCTGGCTGAATTTCCCAACACTTAATCTTCTCTCCCTGCACAGCTCTGTGATGCTCTCCGCAGGGAGGCAGGTACACGGAATTTTCTTGCTTGTTTCCTTTAACTAACCTTGTTTGTAGTGCTGCAAGTCACTCACTGCACAGTACTCCTGGTGCATTCAGTGTCCCACCCCTGCCACCAGCTGCCACGGACCCACAGGATTTGTGCTTTGCCCCAGCTTTTAAATGTCCCAGGTGTGCCAGACCCCAAGGGGTCCCACTCTTCCTTAAGGGTAGGCCATGCACCTTAGTGCCTCCGAGACTGAGCCTCTGGGCTCCAGCACTTCTGTTTTACGCTGTGAGCTCTGCCCAGCAAGACCATCTCAGATAGACTCCTGGTCAGTGACTTTTGCCCTCTCCAGGGACCAGTGCAACTCAGCAAGTACTTGCAGTGACACCAGGCAGCATTTCAGCACAGAGCAGGCTTTATTAGTCAACTGGAGCATAGCATGGGGAAGTCCTTACTTTAGCAGGGAGAAGCAAAGGCAAAGACATAGTCCTTGCTGGCCAAATCAGGGCTCCCTTGAGCCATGCTGCTAAAGGAACCAGCCTGGTATCCTCTCTGTCTCAGTTCCTTTGTGTCTCAGTCCCAGGTGAGAGCTCCTGATTCTCCCAAGACCAGGTCTTATCTTAGCCACTTGCCACCTCCTGGTCCATTGTACTCTTCCTGCGGACTCATGCTGAGTTCGCAAGCGCCACCTGCTGGAGGGTCCTGTGGATAGATGTCAACTGTTCAGTCCTTGGGGGTCTCCTTTGTCTTTCCAGATCCTCCATTGATCTGGGTGGGTTTCAGCCAGTCCCTTCATGACCCATTCACACCAGCCCAGACAGCTAGTGACCCAGCACCTCCTGTCTCCTGCTCTGCCCCAAGAGCGGCTTTTTAACCCTTTTGTGCCCACTGGGTAGCAGACCCTAGTCGAGTAAGTCACTGCCACACATCTCATTCATAGAAATATTACAGACAATTCCCTCTTTGTCACTTCCTGTACAACACTTTTTATTTAAAAAAAAAACACAAGGAAAATTCCACCCAGATACTACATTAGAGTTGAGAGATCAGTACTGCAGGGTAAAACACATTACAGGGATGATGCTATTATCCAGAAACCAAGCGTCATAAACTCAGGAAATTCACAGTTACGGTTAAACCGAAAAGAAATCCAGATGTGTTCAGCTCACATTAGGGCACCCAAATAACCTTAACTCTGCCCTGCCTCAAACTCTTCCAACTTCCCATACAGTTAAAACTCACTGCAATCTTGTGTCCGGGAAACATTTGAATAGTCTAGTATATGATTAATTATAGCTTTCCCTGTTGTTTTTCATCGCAGAAATGTTCTTTGTCAGCAGACATCTTCATTTTGCTCTCCGGTGGCAGCATGCAAACCCCAGACCCTTCGGATTAAGACATTTTAATGGGTGGGAACCAAGATAACATTAAACTGATTGTTGAAGACATTCTTTTTTTTTTTCCTTTGTTTTTTTTCCTCATGGGACTGCAGGCTAGAGTTAAGGTTGGTTGGGTGCCTTAACTTGGCATTTTCATACTTTAACGTTTTTGGATCTTTTTTATATTTAACCCGAGCTGTGAATTTCCTAAACGACCGATATGTGCTCTCAACCTTAACTTGGGTACCTGTGGTTCTACTAACAGGTGAATTTCCAGAGAAACTAGAAATAGTTTGATAAAGTTTCTCAACTCTAACTTTCGAATGATCTTTGGTTGAGCTGTCACTGATGATCCCATAATTAGATTGGCATACAAAACCTGATTGGCAGATGGATAAGTACCTGTTTTAAAGGATCTACCCATCCCAAGACAGGTTCTCTGGATAAGCCATATTTTGTCCCCATAAGGGCAGTGGAAGCTAATCAGAAGACATTCTCATAAACACAGTAGAATGGTCTAGCGGGCAGAGGAGGGGAATAGACTTCAAGGGACCCTGATTCTATTGACAGGTCTGCCCCTTACCTGCTTCAGGATCTTAGGTTGCTGGCTCTCTGTGCCTCAGTTTCCCACTTTGTAAAATGAGGACCATCTGACATAGATTCATAGATTCATAGATATTAAGGTCAGAAGGGACCATCATGATCATCTAGTCCGACCTCCTGCACAACGCAGGCCACAGAATCTCACCCACCCACTCCTGCGATAAACCTCTCACCTATGTCTGAGCTATTGAAGTCCTCAAATCGTGGTTTAAAGACTTCAAGGTGCAGAGAATCCTCCAGCAAGTGACCTGTGCCCCATGCTACAGAGGAAGGCGAAAAACCCCCAGGGCCGCTGCCAATCTGCCCTGGAGGAAAATTCCTTCCCGACCCCAAATATGGCGATCAGCTGAACCCTGAGCATATGGGCAAGATTCACCAGCCAGATACCCAGGAAAGAATTCTCTGTCGTAACTCAGATCCCACCCCATCGAACATCCCATCACAGGCCACTGGGCCTATTTACCATGAATATTTAAAGATCAATTAATTGCCAAAATCATGTTATCCCATCATACCGTCTCCTCCATAAATTTATCGAGTTTAATCTTGAAGCCAGGTAGGTCTTTTGCCCCCACTGCTTCCCTTGGAAGGCTGTTCCAGAACTTCACTCCTCTGATGGTTAGAAACCTTCGTCTAATTTCAAGTCTAGACTTCCCGATGGCCAGTTTATATCTGTTTGTTCTTGTGTCCACATTGGTACTGAGCTTAAATAATTCTTCTCCCTCTCCAGTATTTATCCCTCTGATATATTTATAGACAGCAATCATATATCTCCCCTCAACCTTCTTTTGGTTAGGCTAAACAAGCCAAGCTCTTGAGTCTCCTTTCATAAGACAAATTTTCCGTTCCTCGGATCATCCTAGTAGCCCTTCTCTGTACCTGTTCCAGTTTGAATTCATCCTTCTTAAACATGGGAGACCAGAACCGCACACAGTATTCCAGATGAGGGCTCACCAGTGCCTTGTATAACGGTACTAACACCGCCTTATCTTTACAGGAAATACCTCACCTGATGCATTCCCAAGAGCGCATTAGCTTTTTTCACAGCCATATCACATTGGCGGCTCATAGTCATCCTGTGATCAACCAATACTCCAAGGTCCTTCTCCTCCTCCGTTACTTCTAATTGATGCATCCCCAGCTTATAACAAAAATTCTTGTTATTAATCCCTAAATGCCTGACCTTACACTTCTCACTATTCAATTTCATCCTATTACTATTACTCCAGTTTACAAGGTCATCCAGATCCTCCTGTATGATATCCCGGTCCTTCTCTAAATTGGCAATACCTCCCAGCTTTGTATCATCTGCAAACTTTATTAGCACGTTCCCACTTTTTGTGCTGAGGTCAGTAATAAAAAGATTAAATAAGATTGGTCCCAAAACCAATCCCTGAGGAACTCCACGGGTAACCTCCCTCCAGCCTGACAGTTCACCTTTCATTATGACCCCCTGTAGTCTCCCTTTTAACCAATTCCTTATCCACCTTTCAATTTTCATATTGATCCCCATCTTTTCCAATTTAACTAATAATTCCCCTTGTGCCACGGTATCAAACGCCTTACTGAAATCTAGGTAAATTAGATCCACTGCGTTTCCTTTGTCAAAAAAATCTGTTACTGTCTCAAAGAAGGAGATCAGGTTGGTTTGGCACGATCTACCTTTTGTAAAACCATGTCGTATTTTGTCCCATTTACCATTGACCTCAATGTCCTTAACTACTTTCTCCTTCAAAATTTTTTCCAAGACCTTGCATACTACAGATGTCAAACTAACAGGCCTGTAGTTACCCGGATCACATTTTTTCTCTTTCTTAAAAAGAGGAACTATGTTAGCAATTCTCCAGTCATATGGTACAACCCCTGAGTTTACAGATTCATTAAAAATTCTTGCTAATGGGCTTGCAATTACATGTGCCAATTCCTTTAATATTCTTGGATGAAGATTATCTGGGCCCCCCCGATTTAGTCCCATTAAGCTGCTTGAGTTTGGCTTCTATCTCAAATGTGGTAATATCTACCTCCATATCCTCATTCCCATTTGTCATCCTGCCATTATCCCTAAGCTCCTCATTAGCCTCATTAAAGACTGAGGCAAAGTATTTGTTTAGATATTGGGCCATGCCTAGATTATCCTTAACCTCCACTCCAGCCTCAGTGTTTAGCGGTCCCACTTCTTCTTTCTTTGTTTTCTTCTTATTATTTACATGGCTATAGAACCTTTTACTATTGGTTTTAATTCCCTTTGCACGGTCCAACTCTACATGGCTTTTGGCCTTTCTCACTTTATCCCTACATGTTCTAACCTCAATAAGGTAGCTTTCCTTGCTGATCCCTCCCATCTCCCACTCCTTGTAGGCTTTCTGCTTTTTCTTAATCACCTCTCTGAGATGCTTGCTCATCCAGCTTGGTCTACAACTCCTGCCTATGAATTTTTTTCCCTTTCTTGGGATGCAGGCTTCCGATAGCTTCTGCAGCTTTGATTTAAAGTAATCCCAGGCCTCCTCTGCCTTTAGAGCCATAAGTTCTTCAGTCCAATCCACTTCCCTAACTAATTTCCTTAGTTTTTGAAAGTCAGCCCTTTTGAAATCAAAAACCCTAGTCGCAGATTTATTTTTGTTTATCCTTCAGTTCAGTTTGAACTGAATTAGCTCATGATCACTTGAGCCAAGATTATCCCCTACAACCATTTCTTCTATGAGGTCCTCACTACTCACCAAAACCAAACCTAAAATGACATCCCCTCTAGTCAGTTCAGCAACTACTTGATGAAGGAATCCATCAGCTATCGCATCTAGGAAAATCTGAGCCCGATTATTATTACTAGCACTCGTCCTCCAGTCTATATGTGGGAAGTTAAAGTCTCCCATGATCACGCAGTTTCCATTAGTATTTACTTCATTAAAAACATTAAAGAGGGCTCTATCCATATCCAGATTAGATCCCGGTGGTCTATAGCACACCCCAAGTACTATCCCAGGGGGGGCTCTAGTCGTTTTCTTCCCCAGTGTGATTTTTGCCCAGAGGGACTCTGTCTTATCCATTCCATCGCTTCTTATTCCTTTACATTCTACCTCATCATTGATATACAATGCTACTCCACCCCCTTTACCTTTATTTCTGTCTTTCCTAAACAGCACATACCCTTCAATACCCGTAGTCCAGTCATGACGACTATTCCACCATGTTTCTGTTATCCCTAGAATATCTGGTTTCACTTCCCGCACCGGTAGCTCTAGTTCCTCCATTTTGTTACCTAGGCTCCTCACATTGGTGTACAAACATCTTAATTTTTGCTGTTTGGCCTCTCTCACATTCTTTACCCGATTAGGCACGGTCATTCTACAGCCAGTATGACCTATTAGACTGGTGTCCACACTGCCCTTCCTCCTTATGTCCATTCTCCTACCCATGGCTGTATCCTTTCTTACTTTTGTTTTCTTCCCTCTCAATGCTAAAATCGGGCGTGGAGATTACCTGGACATCTCCCAACCATCTCCCCCAAATTCCTAGTTTAAAGCTCTCTTAATCAGTTGTGCCAGCCTCCATCCTAGAAGTCTATTTCCTTCCCTGCTCAGATGAAGTCCATCCCGAGAGAACTGTCCTCTGTCCATGAATGCCTCCCAGTGGCCATACATCCCAAAGCCCTCCTTATAGCACCACTGCCTGAGCCATCTGTTGATAGTCATAATCTTGTCACACCTTTGTTGTCCTTCTCTAGGAACAGGCAGAATCCCACTGAAGATCACCTGGGCCTCAATTTCCTTAAGCGTCTTCCCCAGCCTGGCATAGTCTCTCTTGATACATTCCAGCAAGAATCTAGCCATATCATTTGTTCCCACATGAAGGACAATCAGTGGATTCTTTCCTGCTCCTGTTAGGATCCTGTTCAGCCTCAGGTCCACATCCCGTATCTTAGCACCTGGAAGACAGCACCCTTCTGTTCTCTGGATCAGCTCTGGTTACAGGCCTGACTATTCTTCTCAGTAAGGAGTCCCGGATCACGTAGACCTGCCTTTTCCTGGTGACGGTGCAATTCTCCTGTTTATCCCGTTACCTCTGGCTGCAAGTTCTTTCCATTCCTATTCTCCCTTGTAATCCTCTTCAACCCGTCCTGTATCCTCCTGGGGCTCATATTTGGTGTAGTCTCCATTGACTCTTCCCCTTTTCCTACAGGACTAGCCGCTCTTCTCTTCTTCCTTGTCCTTCCACCTTCAGTGACCACCTGCTGAGCCCCTTCTTCATTTTCCAACTCTGCAAACCTATTCTTGAGCTCTATTTCTCCTTCACTAGCCCATCTGTTCCTCTGCCTGGTTCTTTTAGTCACATGCTTTCACTGTCCACTTTCCTCACCCAGCAGTCTCCCCTCAGAATTCCTCAGTCCTGCTTCCATCTGCAAGTCTGAGCTTTTCCCTTCAGCTGCCTCATGTCTTTGCTCCACAATCTGCTCGAACCCCCTTCTAAACTCAACCAGGCTTTCCACCTGCATCTCCAATCCTCGGATCTTTTCCTCCATCAGCTCTATCAGGCGGCATTTCATGCAGACAAAACTCTTACCAGGTGCCCCCTCCAGGATCACGTACATGCCGCAGCTTCCACATCCAGTCATCCTCATTGTGTCTTCCACGACGTGGGTCACTCCCACTGCTGCCTCTGTGTCTGTCATCGCCTTCCCACCTAAACCCTGTTAGTCTGGGAAACACAAACCCCACCAAAACGCCACCACCCACAGCAAAAACAAACCCCCAACAATCCAAACTCCACTGAAACTCCCGTTTACAGCTCTGTTTGCTGGCTTCTGTGCCACGGCCTGACTGGCTAACGGGCTCCCTTTCTAGGACCCCGAGTCAGAGAAGCCCCGCCCCCTAATCAGGGCTCAGCTTCTCTCCCAGCACAAAGCCCCTACAAGCCTCTACACATACAAATAATACAAATACCTTCTCCTCCAGCAGAACTCCCACTGCATGTATGAGCTGCTCATCTGAAACTTGCTAGGGCTGTAGTTTATTCTGAATAAAATATTCATGTGCTCTTCTATGTTGACAGTGCAAGGATGGAGTTTCTCTGGCATCTACTAATGGTGATCGGGATCCTGGCAGGGACTGGAGTGTCTCAGGAATGCACCGCACAACCAGGGGGTAAGGAGCTGGCACAGCTTGAATGGAAACTTGTTCCCTTTCATGTTCTACCCCATTCCCTTTGGCCCCAACCTCTGCCGAGTGAGACAGCAGAAACCCTGGGAGACTCTTCCCTTCCCACCACTGACCTGGGCAGGGGCTCCAGCTGGCAGGGGCAGACGGGGGAGGCGCCATCTGAACATCTTGCCCCATTCCTGCCTTGGGGAGCAGCTCCAGCTGGGTATGGGACGTGGGGGGCTGAGAGGGGCTCAGCCTGGGCTGAGAACCCAGCGCTCACCTGCTGTCACTCCCGTCACCTGGGGCCATGGCTCCCACGGTGAACCTGGCTCTCATGCAGTGGCTGGTTTGTGTGTCACTGCTGTGACGTGGCTCTGGCTCCGTGTGGGATAAAGGGGGTCTGGAGCCCCCCAGCGAAGGGCACGTCCCACCTCTCCTCTTCTCGCCCTCTGATTCCAGCTTGGAACTTGGCGCTGCGGTGCCCGGCCACTCAGTCCTCCACATACCAGAATTACGGACCTGAAAAAGCTGGGGCTGAAAAGGCCGTGGATGGAAACCACAATGGGATTTGGGACAATGGCTCCTGCACCCACACCGACTGCGAGACAGAGCCGTGGTGGAGGGTGGACTTGGGCAGTCCTCGGTCTGTCTCCGCGGTGATGGTGAAGAACAGGGAGGACTGCTGTGGGGAGAGAATCAAGGGGGCCCAGATCCACGTGGGAGACTCCAAGGCTGGCCATGGCAAGGACGACCCCATGTGAGTTGCTTTCCCATGCTCTGGAGTGAGACGACTCCTCCCGGCTCAGTCACAGGGGTTGGGTCTCATTGCCACTGGGGCCAGGGCAAGGTCTATTCCCCTCGGAGCTGCCTGGGGCTGGAGATGCTGGGCTGGCGGTGCTCTCAGCTCCTGGCTGGAAGGGAACCGCATGTCACTGAGCACAGCGACCGCTGCAGGGCAATCCAGGGTAGAACAATCCCTGCAGGCCCCTGCGTGTTCTCTCTGTGCCGTCACAGCTCCTGCCCAGGTAGGATCATCACATCCAAGGCAACAGGAACAGATTTTTCTGAAATCCATAGATTTCTAAGGCCTCAAAGGACCTTTCCAATCATCTAGTCTGACCTCCTGTATTGCACGGGCCAGAAAACCTCACACAGGGATTCTGCACTGAGCCCTCATAACCCTTTATTAGGCCCAGGATTTCCTTAACTAATTGACGGACACCCAGCCACCTAGGGAATTAACTGCTCACAGGTGGATCTGGGTTGGCTCCTTCTCCTTAGCAGAGCTTGTCACGGGGAGGCTGGGTGCCTGACCTCCTCAGGGGCCTGCTACCCTGGGACACAACCTGGGTCCTGTCTGAAGACTGTTATCATGACCCCCGTCAGCCTTCTCGTCTCTAGACTAAACACACCCTGTTCTTTCAGCCTTTCCTCAGAGGTCAGGTTGTCTAAACATCTCATCATTTTTGTTACTGTCCGCTGGACTTTCTCCAATTTGTCCACATCTTTCTTAAAGTGCAGTGCCCAGAATTCGATATAGTTAAGCCCCTTTATTTTTAGTTTAAACTGATTTTTACCGAAGAAATCTCGGGTTTTATAAAAAGCATTATCCATTTTTATCCGATTTTTCTCCTTACTTTTGTATCATTCAAGTATATAAAAAACCCTTGTTTTATTAGGAAAATACAATCCATTGCGTGACCGCTAGGTATGACGATAACACAACGCTGCCTGTTGAAGTAAGGCTCTGTATTAGTCTAGAAGATACACCTAATAAACAAACAGGCACGCACGCAAGCTCTGAAGGGCATGCGCATCTGAACGTACTGATGAATCTCACACCCACGACGTACACATTTCAAGCTATTAGCAGATAGCGGTTTAAAGATTTGACACTAAAATGGGAAGAAAACGAAAATCTGTATCAGAATACGTTTCAGAATACAAGGAAATATTCAAAAGTTTAAAAAAAAACCAATAGAAGAAAAGGATGAAGTTGAGTGTATGCGCTGCAAATGGTGTGGCCCAATTATTAAATGTCAATATTGATAGGGTCAGAGTTCTACGTCAACAACAGTAACCCTGTTTTTTTCAAATGAAAAGTTTTATTTGCGGATTAGAGAGGTCTTGTTTTCTTAAACTCGGAGGTGGCCTTGTGTTTTGAGTTCTCTTTTAGTTCTGCAGCAAACCACATTGAATTCCGTTCATCCAAGCATTCATCTACTGCATCCTTTTTCCCCCAGTCCTTCCATCCACCAAAATAAACCTCCATACTTATCCAGAAAAATTAAGTTTCTTCCATCGATTTTTCACCTGTTTTTGTTGTTATAATAAACATAGATAAATACCTGGGAAAAATTAAACAAAATAAAACCCAAACCCGAAAGACCCTAGATACAGTATTCCTGCTGAGGCCTCACCAATCCTGAATAGAGCAGGACAATTACCTCCCATGTCTTGCGTACAACGCTTTTGTTGATACATCCTAGAATGACATTTGCTTTTTTTTGCAATGAAATCACACTCTTACGTCCTATTCGGTTTGGGATCCGTGATACTCCAGATCCTATCCAGCAGTACTCCAGCTAAGCCCCCTTTTGTGGTGGTGCATTTGATTTTTCCTTCCTACGGGCAGTACTTTGCCCTTGTCTTTATTGAATTGAATCTTGTTGATTTCAGACCAGTTCTCAAATGTATCAAGGTCATTTTGAATTCAAATCCTTTCCCCCAAAGTGCTTGTGCTCCCTCCCAACTTGGTGTCACCCATAAATCTTATAAGCACACTCTCCACTCCATCATCGAAGTCCTTAATGAAAATATTGAACAGTACTCAAAACAGAACGACCCTTATGGGAAACCCCGAGAAACATCCCTCAGTTTGACAGTGAACCATTAATAACTACTCTTTGAGTATGGTTTTCCAACCAATTGTGCACCCACCTTCTAGTAATTTCCTCTAGATCACATTTCCCTAGTTTGCTTGTGAGAATGTCACATGGGACTGTTTCAAAAGCCACACTGAAGTCCAGATATATCACATCTGCCACTTCCCCTGTGTACTAGACCAATGTCAAAGAAGGAAATTAGATAGTTTGGCATGATTTGCTCTCAACAAATCCATGCTGGCTACAAAATATAACTTTGTTATCCTCTAGGTTTGAACAAACTTATTGTTCAATAATTTCTTCCTGTCTCGTTCCAGGTATGGAAGTTGGGCTGATTGATCTAGAATTCCTGACGTCCTCCTTGTTTCCCTTTTTAGAGAGAGGTTCTATGTTTATCCTTTTTCATTCCTCTGGGACCTTACCCTTCCTCCATAAGTTCTTGAACAAATCATTAATAGTTCTGAGATTGCTTAAGAACTCTAGGATGAATTTCATCAGGCCCTGTTGACTTGAATACATCTATCTTGTTTTGTCTTCTTGGCTTCTGCTCTGTTTTTAGGTGCGGGACCATCACCGACACCAGACTGGGATCCGTCAGCACCATCGCCTGCAACGGGCTGAAGGGCCGCTACGTCACCATCATCATCCCAGGCAGGAGGGGGATTCTCACTCTGTGTGAGGTTGAGGTCATAGCTCAGGGCTGTCCCCAATCACCAGTGGGTAAGGAGCTGGCACAATGTGAATGGAAACTTATTCCCTTTTATGTTCTACCCCATTCCCTTCTGCCCCAACCTCTGCCTAGTGAGACAGCAGAAACCCTGGGACACTCTTCCCTTCCCACCGCTGACCTGGGCAGGGGCTCCAGCTGGCAGGGGCAGATGGGGGAGGTTCCATCTGAACATCTTGCCCCATCTCTGCCTTGGGGGGACCAGCTCCAGCTGGGTATGGGACGTGGGGGGGCTGAGAGGCTCAGTCGGGGCTGAGAACCCAGCACTCACCTGCTGTCACTCCTGTCCCCTGGGGCGAAGGTTCCCACTAGGAACCTGGCTCTCATGCAGAGGCTGGTTTGTGTGTCGCTGCTGGGACATGGCTCTGGCTCCGTGTGGGATAAAGGGTGTCTAGAGCCCCCCAGCAGAGGCGGCGGAAGCTTCCTAACTGTGTGTGGGGGGGGGGCACCAACAGCTGAACCAAGACCCCACCCTCATGCCACCCCTTCCCCCAAGTCCCTGCTCCTGCACCGCCTCTTTCCCACCAAGACTCCGTCCCCTCCCCCCGTTGCTAGTCCTTATGGCCAGTAAAAAATGGGAGAGCCATGTTCCCCTGCCCCCTCCTTGTTCCGGCGCCCCTGTACCCTAACGATGGGCATGTCCCACTTCCCCTCTTCACGCCCTTTGATTCCAGCTCAGAACTTGGCGCTGGGACGCCTGGCCACTCAGTCCTCCACTCTCAAGGAATACGGGCCTGTAAAAGCCGGGGCCGGGAACGCCGTGGATGGAAAATGCGATGGGATTTTGGACCATGACTCCTGCACCCACACCGAGCAGGAAACAGAGCCGTGGTGGAACGTGGATTTGGACTCTCGGCATTCTGTCTCCACGGTGATCGTGAAGAACAGGGAGGACTGCTGTGGGGAGAGAATCAAGGGGGCCCAGATCCACGTGGGAGACTCCAAGGCTGGCCATGGCAAGGACGACCCCATGTGAGTTGCTTTCCCATGCTCTGGAGTGAGACGACTCCTCCCGGCTCAGTCACAGGGGTTGGGTCTCATTGCCACCGGGGCCAGGGCGAGGTCTATTCCCCTCGGAGCTGCCTGGGGCTGGAGGCGCTGGGCTGGCGGTGCTCTCAGCTCCTGGCTGGAAGGGAACCGCATGTCGCTGAGCACAGCGACCTCTCCAGGCCCCCCTGCATGTTCTCTCTCTGCCCTCAGAGCTGCTCCTCGTGTAGAATTATCTCATCCAAGTCAACAGGAACTGATTTTCCTAGGATCCATAGATTTCTAAGACCTGAAGGGACCTTTCCGATCACTTAGTCTGACCTCCAGTATCACACTGGTCAGAAAACTTCACAGAGTGATTCTATGCTGAGCCCATCCTTTCAGTGTGAGCTGCAGTGTATCTATTAGACGGTTGTCTAGTCTTGATTTAAAGACTCCAAGGGAAGGAGAATCCACCGTGTCCTCGGTTATCTGCTCCCTCAGTTAATGACCCTGACTGATGAAATGCGTACCCTATTTCTAGTCGGAGTTGGGTTATGATGGGAACAGGGACACACCGTCTCTTACAGTCTGTCATTCACTCCGTGCATTGGGCTCTGCAGGCTCAGAGGTAAAGTGTCATCAGTCCTGCTGCCAACTCGCCTGTGCTCCCTAATCTCAGCCTCTCGCTCTTGTCTTCTGCTCTTTGCAGCTGCGGGACCATCACCGACACCACACCAGGATCCATCAGCACCATCTCCTGTAATGGGATGGAGGGCCGTTACGTCACCATCACCATCCCGGACAGGGTGGAGCCTCTCACCCTGTGTGAGGTCGAGGTCTACGGCACCCCCGTGGGTGACTGCTAGGAAGCAGGAGTGACACAGTCCATGGTGAGGGGAAGCACCTCTCCCTGGGCTGGGGGCAGGAGAAGAGGGAGGTTGGTGCAGAAATGAGCCGCTTTCACCTAATAAACTCCATTGGTCCCTTCCTGCATCTCTCCTGTCGTTTGTCTCCATCCCGCGCCATTCTGGCCATGTCTCCCCTCCCCTTCCCTGCCCCTACAGCAACGTGGTTCTGATCCCACATGAGCCACGGGGGCCTCAGCTCCAAAGCCCAGATGGCTTTGGGTTATCCAGCTCTTCTGCTGCTGCTTCCGGCCCTTCCCTCCTCCCAGTGCCCATTCCCCAGCTTGCTCACCCCCTAAGTACAACCCGCTCTCTGGCTCCCCTGCCCCTTCTCCCAACCTGGGGCTGAGGCACCTGTTCTCCATTCCCCCATCAACCCAACGCTCCTTAACAGCTCTCCCCACAACTCCAGCTGCCCTGCTGTCGTTGCTAGTCCTGGGCCATCAGCAGAGCGGGGCTGGCTTTGGCCTGCCCATCCACGAACTCTGCAGCTGCTTGGCCCCTTCTGGGACGCCTCTGACCCTGAGGAGCCCCAGGAGGCTGGAAGAGCAGAGCTGACAGCTGACATGGGGCCAGATTCCCGGCAGGTGCAATTGGGCACAACTCTGCTGGTGGCACTGCAATTGCAGCCGCTTATGCCAGGGCTGAATTTCACCCATATATTGTGCACAGTAAACGTGAGCCAGGCAGTGGCAACAAAGCGGTGTCCAGCCCCGAGCCTGGGCAGCAAGGTGACTATTAATGTGTGGAGGAGTGCGGCCAAGTTCCCGTCGTAACAGTTTGACGTACGTCTGCTGTCATCATCCTGGCGTCCTCCCCCACAGCTCGGCCGATGCCCCTCAATCCTGCCGCCCAGCCTCCTGCTATCCCAGAGAGCCGTGTTTGCTGAGCAGACCCAGACATTCGTGGCACTTTGTATTGTGACTCTGCTGTGGGCAAATGGCCAAAGGAGACATTGACTTTCTGTAGACTCATAGGCTTAAAGGTCAGAAGGGACCAGCATGATCATCTAGTCTGACATTCTGCACATTGCAGGCCAAAGAACTTCACCCACCCACTCCTGGAACAAACCCCTAACCTCTGGCTGAGTTACTGACGTCCTCACATCATGATCTAAAGACGACACCTTACAGAAAATCCACCATTTACACTTGTTTAAACCTGCAAGTGACCCATGCCCCATGCCGCAGAGAAAGGTGAAAAATCCCCAGGGTCTCTGCCAATATGACTCAGGGGAATATTCCTTCCCAATCCCAAATATGGCCAGTTAGACCCTGAGCATGTGGGCAAGACCCACCAGACAGACACCTGGGAAAGAATCTCTGTCATCGTAACTCAGAGCCCTCCCCGGCTAGCATCCCATCACCAGCCGTTGGAGGTATTTGCTGCTAACAGTCGCAGGTCGGCGACACGCCATTGCAGGCCGTCCCATCCTACCATCCCCTCCGTAAACCTATCAAGCGCAGCCTTGAAGCCAGTTAGGTTTTTTACCTGAACTGCTCCCCTTGGGAGGCTGCTCCAGAACTTCACTCCTCTGATGGTTAGAAACCTTCGTCTAATTTCAAGCCTAAACTTGTTGCTGGCCAGTTTATATCCCTTTGGTCTTGTGTCCACATTGGTGCTTAACACAAATAACTCCTCTCTCTCCCTCCCTGGTATTTATCCCTCTGATGTATTTACAGAGAGCAATCAGATCTCCCCTCAGCCTTCTTTTGGTTCGGCTAAATAAGCCAAGCTCTTGAGTCTCCTCTCATAAGACAGGTTTGCCATTCCTCGGATCATCCTATTAGCCCTTCTCTGCACCTGTTCCAGTTTGAATTCATCCTTCTTAAATGTGCACACAGTGTTGCAGATGAGGGCTCACCAGTACCTTGTATAATATACTAACACTTCCCTGTCTCTACTGAAAACACCTCGCCTGATACATCCTCGGACTGCATTCACCTTTTTCATGGTCGCCTCACATTGGCAGCTCATAGTCATCCTGTGATCAACTCAGGTCTTTCTCCTCCTCTGTCACTTCCAACTGATAAGCTTATAGCAAAAATTCTTGTTCGTCCCTAAGTGCCTGACCTTGCATGTTGCACTATTAAATTTCATCCTATTGCTATTATTCCAGGTTTCAAAGTCATTCAGACCTTCTTGTATGATATTCCAGTCCTCCTCCATATTGACAATACCTCCCAACTTTGTGTCATCTGCAAATTTTATTAGCAAACTCCCACTTTTTGTGCCAAGGACATTAACAAAGATGTGAAATATGATTGGTCCCAAGACCGATCCCTGAAGAACTCCACCTGTAGTCTCCCTCCAGCCTGACAGATCGCCTTTCAGTATGGCCCATTGTAGTCTCCTCTTTATCCACCTTTCAATTCTCAAATTAATCCCCATCTTCTTCAATGTAACTACCAGGAATAATTACCCACTCTTCAGGAATATTGCTGCAGGAACTGGGAGTGGAAGTCTGCGGTGGTTTGTAAGACAATCCTCAGCATCCCCACTGGGGGCAGCAGCGTCACCCTGAGGAGGGGTAGGGAAGGTCACTGGGGAGAAGGTGCTGGGCTAAGACCTCGCTCCTGCCTGGGCTGGGGGTTCTTCCCTGAGCGACCCTCTGAAGAGAAGGGCTGAGAGCCTCGGCGCTGGGCCACTGAACCCTCAGCGGGCAGAGTTCCGGGACGCTGCTGTAGGGGGCACTGCTGCCTGGCCCTAGATGCAGATGGGCCGGCTGGTCCCTGCCGGTGCGCCTCCCTCTCTAATGGCCCCGGTGCAGGGATACAGGAGGGCTCGGCTCTGCAGGAGCCTGCGGCCCAGGGCCTGATTCATGGGGGAAGCCTGATTATGAAAAGGATCATGTTGTGGATGCAATTAAGGGACTTTACCCCGTCTGGGCTGTAGGCACCAGGCACGAGTCGAGGCCAGCCTGAGCTCATTCCTAACCCATCGCCCAATCCTGAAACCATCACTGACCCTGACCCCGTCACCCAACGCCTGTCACCCATCCCCCAACCCCGACCCATCTCTGCGGGAACTGGGAGTGGAAGTCTGTGATGGTTTGTAAGACAATCCTCAGCGTCTTCACTGGGGGCAGGAGCAACTCCCTACTTTGAGCAGGGGGTTGGACTAGATGACCTCCTGAGGTCCCTTCCAACCCTGATATTCCATGATTCTATGATCCTGACCCTGTCACCCAATGCCTGTCACCCATCCCCCAACCCCCAAACTGTCACTGACCCTGACCCTGTCACCCAATGCCTGTCACCCATCACCCAACCCCTGACCCATCTCTGTCCCTGACCCTATCACCCAACCCCCCAACCCATCACTAACCCTGACCCCATCACACAACACTGCCTTGTCACCCATCACCCAACTCATCACTGACCCTGAGCCCATCTCCCCACCCCACCCTGTCACTTATCCCCCAACCCCTGACCCATCTCTGGCCTTGACCCCATCACCCAACCCCACCTTCTCACCCATCCCCACGCCTCCATCACCAACCCTATCACTGACCCTGACCCCATCTCCCCACCCCACCCTGTCACCCATCACCCAACGCCTGACCCATCGCTGAACCCGACCCCATTTCTCATCCCTTCCTTCTCACTTGTTCCCATGCCTCCAGCACCAAATGCCATCACCGAACCTGACTCCATCACCTGTCACTAAACCCCACCTTGCCACCCTAATCAAACCCCACCTCTGTCCTCTGTCACCTGCCCCGACCCCGTTGCCTGTCACTGAAATGGAATTCCTCGTCCTGCAGTACCTGAGGTGGTGGGTGCCCCGGCGCTGCCCGAAGGTGCTCCCTGGGGCCAGCACGATCCCCGTCGCCTCCAGCAGCTTCTGACAGAAGAAGAAATCAGGCTCCAAACCGAGGACCTAGGAGGAAGACAGGGCGTCAGGAGGGTCACGCCTCATGCTCTTGGCTGGGCTGGGCCACGCCTGCTCCCCACCCACCACTGGGCTGCTCCATGCCCTGTTCTCACCTGGGCCTCCAGCACTGCGCTGGCTGGGATCTGGATCCTGGGGAAGGAGTACATGGCGCCCTGCACGGGGTTACAGCGGATCCCGGGCACCGGGCTGAAGATCTCCTGGGTCAGCTGCGCTTTGTGGGCCAGGTCACTCAGCACTGCCTGCTTCTCCTGGGAGCTGAGAGAGAGACCCACAGCGCTGAGTGGGGGAGGCAGGTGTTATCCTCTGGGACTAGAACCCAGGAGTCCTGCTCCTTGCTGTAACCACTAGACTCCTCTCCCGCTTAGAGACAGGGGTAGAACCCGGAGCCCTGGCTGTCAGACGCTGCTCTAACCACTAGCCTGCAGCCCCAGAGCAGCTCGGGGGGCCAAGCTCTCCACCAACACCTGCCCCGGCCCCAGGCCAAGCGTTGCCTGATGGGCTCAGCTCAGCAGCAGAGACTGGTTCCTCCTGAGCTGGGCACCACCCTGGCATCCCTCGAGCCGCCCTGACTCTGCCACACCCCAGCTGTCGGCTGTGCCCCAGCATCAACCCTCAGCGCCATGCCCTCTTGCTTCTTCACCTGCCATGCCCTGGAGCCACCTGTGCCCTCCCCCCTTACCTGTGCTCTGGACCTGCCCTTGGCATGTTCTGCCTAGCGTCTCTGCCTCTCCCCCTGAACTCAGGTGCTGCATCCCCAGTCCCAGACCATCCTGCCTTGCTTTCCCCCAGCACGCCTTTCCCTGCACCCTGCAGCTGTGTCCCTCCCCACTCCCCCATCCCTCCCACCCTGCCATGCAGCATGCAGCACCCACTGCCATAAAGGTGCGGCAGGAGGGGTCCCCGGGCAGCGGCGGCTCCATCAGGGCATCCAGCAGAACCTGGCCCAGGATCAGGGGGTAGACGGACATTCCCCAGGAGCAGAAGCATTTCATGATTGCTGGGTCGATGTTCACAGGCTCAAAGAAGCCGGCCCAGAAACCGCCCCTGCCAGAGCAGAGAAGAGGTGAGCTCCAGAGGCCATGCCCACTCCTGCACCCCGGTCACTGAGAGTCAGAGCCCTGGGGCACAGCTGGGGGGCTTCTGGGTAGAAGGGGGTGGACAGGTCAGGGCTCTTCCACCTCTAGAGTCAGTGCCATCAGCTGCCAGCAAGGCTCTTCCCCATGGAGTTGGTGCTAGGAGAGGATTCTGCCCCAAGCCCCATTGGCACTAGGGTGGATTAGGCCCCCCCCAGCAGTCACTACAGGATCTGTGCCCCTGGTTTGATCTGTCTCCTGATGAAACAACCCCCTCCCTGCTGATCCATGACCCCTAGGATGAACACGCAGGCACATACCCCTGCCCATGGGAGGGGGCCCTGCCCCAGGCGGTGACCTGGCCCATGGGGAAGGAGGGCAGTGGCTCTGTGGCGAGCTGAAAGGAGATCGGACACCAGGTGCAGGGAACAGACTCCAGGGACCTGTATGCAGAACCAGCTGCCGCAGGAGCCGGGGAGCAGGCTGTGAGTGCCACGGGCAGGTCTGTGTGGGTCTATGAGAGTTGGCAATGGCTGGGCAGGGAGCCAGTGCAGAGGGGTCCCAGTGAGGCACGCTAACTGAGCCTGGCCTGGAAACCTGGGAGCTCCTATTTGCTGGAACAGAGACTGGACTGGAGAGGGCACCCAGGCACTTCTGTCCCCCTCCCCCGGCCACCCAGCAGGGACCCCAATAAGAACCACTATTGTCTCTCTTTCCTAGCTTCCCAGGCTCCAAGGCCAGAAAGGACCGTTGTGATCACCCAGTCAGACCTCCTGTGTAACACAGGCCAGAGCCCTGCCCCCAGGTCATTCCCAGAGCACAGCTGTTAGAAACACAGCCCATCTGGATTTAAACCCTGTCAGTGATCGAGAAACCCCCACTGCCCTTGGTAAACGTACACCTTATTTCCAGAGTGAATTTGTCTAGCTTCAGCTTCCAGCTATTGGATGCTGTTAGACCTTTCTCGGCTAGATCAAAGAGGCTATTATCAAATATTTGTTCCCCATGTATAGGGTGACCAGACAGCAAATGTGAAAAATCGGGATGGGGGTGGGGGGATAATAGGTGCCTATATAAGAAAAAGCCCCCAAAATTGGGACTGTCCCTATAAAATCAGGACATCTGGTCACCCTACCCATGTAGATACTTCCAGAGTGTGATCAAGTTATTCCTTAATCTTCTCTTTGTTAAGCTAAATAGATGAAGCTCCTTGAGTCTACCCCTGTAAGCAGGTTTTCCAATCCTGGAATCATTCTCATGGCTCTTCTCTGACTCCTCTCCAATTTATCAACATCCTTCTTGAATTGTGGAGGCTGGAACTGGACCCAGGATTCCAGCAGCGCTCGCACCAGGGCCACATACAGAGGTGACATAACCTCTCTGCTCCTCCTCGAGATTTCCCTGTTTCTGCATCCCAGGATCCCATTTGCTCTTCTGCCCACAGCGTTACCCTGGGAGCATGTATTCAGCTTATTATCCACCATGACCACCCCCAGCCTGTAAGTACGGCCTATATTCTTTGTTCCCAGAGGTACACATTTACATTTTCCCATATTAAAACACAAATTGTTTGCTTGCACCCAGTTTACCAAGTGGTCTAGATCGCTCTGTATCAGTGATATGGCCTCTTCATTGTCAGTCTAAAACTCATGACAATCGGGGGAAGTCCCGGACAACTGGAAAAAGGCTAATGTAGTGCCCACCTTTAAAAAAGGGAAGGAGGAGAATCTTGGGAACTACAGGCCAGTCAGCCTCACCTCAGTCCCTGGAAAAATCATGGAGCAGGTCCTCAAGGAATCAATTCTCAAGCACTTAGAGGAGAGCAAAGTGATCAGGAACAGTCAGCATGGATTCACCAAGGGCAAGTCATGCGTGACTAACCTAATTGCCTTCTATGATGAGATAACTGGCTCTGTGGCTGAGGGGAAAGCAGTGGACGTGTTGTTCCTTGACTTTAGCAAAGCTTTTGACACCGTCTCCCA
Source organism: Chelonia mydas (assembly GCF_015237465.2). NCBI lineage: Eukaryota > Metazoa > Chordata > Testudines > Cheloniidae > Chelonia > Chelonia mydas. The sequence goes on along the minus strand of NC_057850.1, from coordinate 3,427,785 downwards.
CAGTATTCTTGCCAGCAAGTTAAAGAAGGATGGGCTGGATGAATGGACTATAAGGTGGATAGAAAGTTGGCTAGATTGTCAGGCTCAATGGGTAGTGATCAATGACTCCATGTCTAGTTGGCAGCTGGTATCAAGTGGAGTGCCCCAAGGGTCGGTCCTCGGGACGGTTTTGTTCAATATCTTCATAAATGATCTGGAGGATGGTGTGGATTGCACCCTCAGCAAGTTTGCAGATGACACTAAACTGGGAGGAGAGGTAGATATGCTGGAGGGTAGGGATAGGATACAGAGGGACCTAGACAAATTGGAGGATTGGGCCAAAAGAAATCTGATGAGGTTCAACAAGGACAAGTGCAGAGTCATGCTCTTAGGACGGAAGAATCCAATGCACCGCTACAGACTAGGGACCGAATGGCTAGGCAGCAGTTCTGTAGAAAAGGACTTAAGGGTTACAGTGGACGGGAAGCTGGATATGAGTCAACAGTGTGCCCTTGTTGCCAAAAGGCCAATGGCATTTTGGGATGTATAAGTAGGGGCATTGGCAACAGATCGAGGGACGTGATCGTTCCCCTCTATTCGACATTGATGAGGCCTCATCTGGAGTACTGTGTCCAGTTTTGGGCCCCACACTACAAGAAGGATGTGGAAAAATTGGAAAGAGTCCAGCGAAGGGCAACAAAAATGATTAGGGGACTGGAACACATGATTTATGAGGAGAGGCTGAGGGAACTGGGATTGTTTAGTCTGCAGAAGAGAAGAATGAGGGGGGATTTGATAGCTGCTTTCAACTACCTGAAAGGGGGTTCCAAAGAAGATGGATCGAGACTGTTCTCAATGGTAGCAGATGACAGAACAAGGAGTAATGGTATCAAGTTGCAGTGGGGGAGGTTTAGGTTGGATATTAGGAAAAACTTTTTCACTAGGAGAGTGGTGAAACACTGGAATGCGTTACCTAGGGAGGTGGTGGAATCTCCTTCCTTAGAAGTTTTTAAGGTCAGCCTTGACAAAGCCCTGGCGGGGATGATTTAGTTGGGGATTGGTCCTGCTTTGAGCAGGGGGTGGGACTAGATGACCTCTTGAGGTCCCTTCCAACCCGGATATTCTATGGTTCTATACCACTTCCCCAATTTTTGTGTCATCTGCAAACTTTATCAGTGATGATTTTATGGTTTCTTCCAGGTCACTGATAAAAATGTTAAATAGCATCGGGCCAAGAAGCAATCTCTGAGGGACCCACTCAATGATAATTCCCCGTTTACAGTTACATTTTGAGATCTATCAGTTAACCAGTTTTTAATCCATTTAATGGGCACCAGGTTAATTTTATATCATTCTAGTTTTTCAATCAAAATGCTGTGTGATACCAAGTCAAATGCTAAGTGTATTATGTCAACACTATTACCTTGATCAACCAAACTTGTAATCTCATCAAAAATATATCAAGTTAGTATGACATGATCTATTTTCCATAAACCCATTTTGATTTGCATTAATTATATTACCCTCCTTTCATTATTTATCAATTGAGTCCCATATCAGCTGTTCCACCATCTTGCCCGGGACCAATGTCAAGCTGACAGGCCTATAATCATCCAAGTCATCCTGTTTATCCTTTTAAAAAACTGGCACAACATTAGCTCTCTTTCAGTCTTCTGGAACTTCCCAAGTGTTCCAAAACTTATTGAAAATCAACATTAATGGTTCAGTGAGCTCCTCATCCAGCTCTTTGTAAACTCTTGGATGAAAGTTATCTGGACCTGCTGATTTTAAAATGTCTGACTTTATTACCTTCTGTTTAACATCCTCCAGAGATACAAGTGGAATGAAGGATGTTGTCACCACTGTATGATGAGAGTGTATCATTTGTTTTTTCCCCAAATTCAGAACAGAAATATTTATTGAACAGTTCCGCTTTTTCTGCATTATTATTGATAGTTCTACCATTTCCATCTAGCAATGGACCAATACTGTTGTGAGGATTATTTTTGTTCCTAATATATTTAAAAACTCCTTCTTATTGTCTTTAACCCTGCTGGCCTTAGAGTTCGCCTTGTGTCCCTTTGCTTCCCTTATCAATTTTCTACAATTCCTAACTCCTGATTTATATTCATTACTATCAGTTTCCCCTTTCTTCCATTTATTGTATATATATTTTTTATTTTTTACAGCTGCCTTCACTTCCACTATAATCCAGGTTGTTTTTTTCAAACACCATGGCCTCCTTCCTCAATGGTGTGATTTTGGATTTTTATATACATGAGTGGTCTAGACTTTATTCTGCTTGTACATTATCAATGTGATCCAGTCAAGTCACTTGTACCTAAGCTACCATTAACTTTTAGTTCTGTGATCAGTTCCTCTTTATCTGTTAGGACAAGGTCTAATAATTCTCTCAGTTGGCTGCAACACTTTTTGAGTTAGGAAATTGTCATCTATAATGTTTAGAAATTCCAAGAATGTTTTAGTACTGGCAGCATGAGACCTTCAGCATATGTTGCTCAGATTGAAGTCCCCCATGATCACACACCGTTTTTTCCTACATTACAGATGGATGGGTAAGGAGCAGGTCATCCAGTTCCCTAGTGTGATTTGATGGCATGTAGCAGACAGTAGCTAGTACCCCATCTTGTGCTTTATCTATTAGGACATTGATCCATAAGCATTCACGATCATTTTCTTCTGAGTTAACAGTGACTCACAAACAGATGGTGCCATTTTTGACAGGGAGTACCACTCCCCCTTCCCTTTGGCCCACTTGAGCTCTCCTAAATAGGTCAAAACCATCGATTTTAACATTCCAGTCATGGGACTCAGCTCAGCACGTTTCAGAAATACCGACTAGGTCACATTTATGCTCCTGAATGAACAATTCCAAGTCATCTTGTCTGTTATACAGGCTCCTAGCATGGGTGAAGAGGCAATTCAAGAATTTCTTCTCTTCGTGTCCTTTGGTTCCTTGAAAAAAGAAAAGGAGGACTTGTGGCACCTTAGAGACTAACAAATTTATTAGAGCATAAGCTTTCGTCAGCTACAGCTCACTTCATTGGATGCATTCAGTGGAAAATACAGTGGGGTGATTTATATACACAGAGAACATGAAACAATGGGTGTTATCATACACACTGTAACCAGAGTGATCAGGAAAGGTGAGCTATTACCAGCAGGAGAGCCATGGGGGGGGCGGCGAGAGGGGAACCTTTTGTAGTGATAATCAAGGTGGGCTATTTCCAGCAGTTGACAAGAACGTCTGAGGAACAGTGCGGGGAGGGGGGGAGGATAAACATGGGGAAATAGTTTTACTTTGTGTAATGACCCATCCACTCCCAGTCTCTATTCAAGCCTAAGTTAATTGTATCCAGTTTGCAAATTAATTCCAATTCAGCAGTCTCTCGTTGGAGTCTGTTTTTGAAGTTTTTTGTTGAAGAACTGCCACTTTTAGGTCTGTAATCGAGTGACCAGAGAGATGGAAGTGTTCTCCAACTGGTTTTTTGCTGAAGCACCGACAGGGTTTGCCTCCGGGTCACAGTACACCTGGCACGCTGGCACCCTATGGGTCTGGGGCACGCCAGCACTGAGAGTCAGAACAATTACAACTGCATCACGGGCTCTGCCCTGGATGGCACTTGTCCCTGACTGGCTTTGCAATCTGCGTCCCTGAGCTGACCATGACGGGGGACCATACTCCCTCACTGGCATCACCGACCTGCCCTCCCGGCTGGCATTGCAGCCCATGTGCCAAAGAAAGGCCAATGATTTTGTATGTGCTGGGGCAGGAGCTGCCCATACCCGAGTAATCCTGGGGGTGGCATACGAACATAAGACCGGCCATACTGGGCCAGACCAAAGGTCCATCAAGCCCAGGATCCTGTCCTCTGGCAGTGGCCAATGGCAGGTGCCCCAGAGGGAATGAACAGACAGGTTACCATGAAGTGATCCATCTCCTGTTGCCCATTCCCAGCTGCTGGCAAACAGAGGCTAGGGACACCATCCCTGCCCATCCTGGCTAATAGCCTTTGATGCACCTATCTTCCATGGCACTGTGGCGAAGGGGCACATGAACCCCATAATCTCAGAGTGGGGTCGGGGTCCTTGCATGAGGAGACTAGCCAGGGAAGGACCCACCATCTGGAGCATCCACAGGGGGAGAAGGGGCATTTCCAGGCCTGGCAGCAGGGGGTGCACTCACTCTGCGGCAAAGCCCTTGGAGGCGGAGTAGAAGGAGATCAGCTGCACCACACTGGAGACTGCCGGGCCCAGCTCACACAGAACCCGCTTAAAGGAGAGGAAGGGGGAGTCCAGGGTGAACACGCTGTCCTGGTGAACCTGCCAGGACAGAGAGGAGGATCAGGCCGACACCTGGCGCGGGGGAGAGAGGAGCCCAGCGTGCTGCCCACCAAGGATGGTGTCAGGTCTGAGGCCTTTGTCCGCAGCCACATTAGGACAGCAGCAGCCATGAGCCAAGAAGCAGAAAGTCACATCCTCACATTCCATCTAAATCATATCAAAACAATGTCCTATCATAGTGTGGACAAATTGGAGAGAGTCTAGCGGAGGGCAATGAAAATGATTAGGGGGCTGGGGTACATGACTTATGAGGAGAGGCTGAGGGAACTGGGGTTATTTAGCCAGCAGAAGTGAAGAATGAGGGGGGATTTGATAGCAGCCTTCAACTACCTGAAGGGGGGTTCCCAAGAGGATGGAGCTCGGCTGTTCTCAGTGGTGGCAGATGACAGAACGAGGAGTAATGGTCTCAAGTTGCCGTGGGGGAGGTCTAGGTTGGATATTAGGAAACACTATTTCCCTAGGAGGGTGGTGAAGCACTGGAATGGGTTCCCTAGGGAGGTGGTGGAATCTCCTTCCTTAGAAGTTTTTATGTCCTGGCTTGACAGAGCCCTGGCTGGGATGATTTAGTTGGGGATTGGTCCTGCTTTGAGCAGCGGGTGGGACTAGAACCTCCTGAGGTCCCTTCCAACCCTGATCTTCTATGATTCTATGATATCAGGCTGTTCAGAAGGTGTCCCTCCTAATAGTACCCACTGCCACCAGATAAGCAAGGAATCTCTTAAGTCGATGTTTAAAGAAAACTTTGTTAGACAGCGTTCTGTCTGGCAAGGACTCACTCCTCAACAGCTGTGGGTGTGAAATCTCTACTTCTTTATTGTTTTGGTTTTATGGGCCCCACTTCTCTAGTGTTTATCTGTGTGGTCTCTGTCCAGTTCTTTGATTGCTCTTGTCTGTTGCATAACTAATTTTGCAAGGTGTAAATCAACTAGTGTGGTGGGGTATGATTGGTTAAAGAACTGTTTCATAATGGGCTAGGATTGGTCAAAGAATTATTTTGTAATACTTTAGTAAAATGATTGGTTAAGTTGAACCTAAGCAGGACTCAAGTTTCACTGTATAAACTGGGGTCCAAAAGGAAGTTCTTTGGAACCAACTCCAGGACACAGCCTGTCACGGAGTGTGGGGGAGTCCGGGCCCTGCACCCCTCTTCCTGGATTCACCATGATTCGCCAACCAGTAAAACGGAAGGTTTATTGGACAATAGGAACACAGCCTAAAACAGAGCTTGTGGGTACAACCAGGACCCCTCAGTCAAGTCCTTCTGGGGGGCAGGGAGCTTAGACCCCAGCCCTGGGGTTCCCTGCGTTCCTCCACCCAGCACCAAACTGAAACCAACCCCACCCCTCCGTCTCACTCCTCCTCCACCCGGCTCCTCCTCCAGCCTTTGTCCAGTTTCACAGCCAAAGGTGTCACCTGGGTCCACCCCTCCCCCCAGCTCAGGTGACAGGCTCAGGTCTCCTCACTCCAGTGGATTCATCCCCTGCTCTCCCATTCCCCCATGCAGACAGTCCCAGCAGAACTAGACGGCATCCCCTGGTCAATCCTCCCCACTCCCTGCTCCGTCACACAGCCCAAGAGCAGAGCTACCAGACCTCAACACCGAGTCCCCGGATGACCTGATCCTGACTGGCCAGCAGGAGAAGTTCATCTGTCTCCTTGGGAGCGGGGAGCGTGTGTGTTCTGTTTTGTGATTGTTAATCAATAGAGGTTAAGGTTATGACTGTGTGAGGCTCTTTCACTGGTAGAAGATCCTGTAAACCCACAGAAGAGTACGCCCTGAGCCATAGGCAGGGCCGTCCTTAGGGGGTGCGGGGCCCGGGGTGGAAGTGACGGATTCGTCTCTTCCGGGACCAACCGCGCCAGCCAATCGCACCGGCCTGCGGGGGCCCCCAAAGCATGGGGCCCGGAGCAGTTGCCCTGATTTGCCCTACCCTAGGGACAGCTCTGGCCCTAGGAACTGGGTAAGGGTATGGGTGGGTATGGGTGGCCTTGAGCCCTAGGAGCTGGGTACGGGTAGGTGCCTTTCACCCAGAGCCCTAGGAACTGGGAAAGGGTGGGTGCCCTGGAGTGTGCGGGTAACCATGGAGAGGGGTCAGGGTGCTTCCTGGGGATGGAGGGCAGGGCAGGGTGCTTACCACCAGCTCCTCCAGTTGGACCCCCTAACACACAGCCAGTGGCTAAGGGCTGTTCTCCCAGCTCCCCGCCCCCACATGGTGCTGCACTCCCTCCCCAAGGGTACCGGAGACCAGGGGCGGCCAGGCACCCCCCTCATCCGCCAGCAGGAGCAGCCTCTCCTGGGCAGCCAGGTGAAGAACATCCTGCAGGTGCCTCCTGCTCACCACCTGGCCTGCAGGCACAAGTAAGGTGGGTGAGGGGTCCCCGGACCCCTTTGATCCTGGCCTCGTCACACCGTGACCCCGGAGAAGCCCGAGATCCAGGAGCCCCCCGGCATAGGGTGGGGTCGCCCGGTCTGCCAAGGCCGGGACTGAGTCAGGTGTGGAGCCATCCTGCCAGCCTGGCCTGGCCGCTCCCGCCCCGATCGTTCCAGCCAACACCACCTGCTGAGAACCCCTTCTACCCCTCAGCTGCCGGCTGGGGCCCTGCTACCCAGTCCCCCCTCCCGCCCAGCTTTCCCTGTGAGCCAGGGCTGCTGCTGCCCGCTTGCCCTACCAGCCAGGGCCCCTGCCCCCCGGTCCTCCTGCCAGCCAGCAGGGTGGGTCGCTGGTGCTGGGTGCTGTCTCCCTCCCCTGCCCCACAAAGCTTTCACAGCCATTTCTTGCCCCTCTGTCTCCTGGCTGATATGTCACCCGGGCAAGGCAGGCCGGGGAACGGGGTCTGCTCCGTGCCAAGGGCCTGTGTCTGAGCAGCCGGAGTGTGCTATGGCCTTTCCGTCCTGCCCCAGAAAGGCTCTGTGCGTTGACGGCCCTGGCTGTGATCTCCGACCCCGTGCTGTGAGCCCTGACCCCACTGGGCTCTCCTCCTGGGCGGGGCAGCGCTGGGTGAACCAGGGCCTGGCGTCTGGGTGCCATGGTGCAGCAGTTACGGGGAAGAGCCCAGCAGATCCCCAAGGTGGGTTCCCTGCGGGGCCCACAGCAGGGTCAGGCTGCCTGCTCCCCAGCATCCCGGGGCACATTGGAGGAGAGCTGATGAGGGCAGGGTGGGGCAGGGGGCCGCTCTCTCTGACTCACCCGTCGGGTACCCGGGGTTGATGACACACAGCACTTTGGGGGTGCAGTACCCCCTGGCTTGGCCAAGCACCTGCCTGATCTCCCCAACGTCCAGAGCCCAGCCGCCCTCCTCGTCCAGGTGGTACGGCACCCCGACGGCACCGGCCAGCGCGACAGCGTCCGCATAGAGAGGGTGCCCGGGCACCGGCAGCAGCATGCCCGCCCTCCCGGGGTCCTGCTCATTGACCACCAGGGAGAGGAAATCCTGGAGGAGGAAGAGAGAGCACAGGCTGCCCCGAGCTCACGCGACGCCACTGGGGCGAGGGAGGACAAGGGCTGGCAGGACCTTCTGGGTGGGACCCTCTCTGCTGATGGGCCTGCTGCCCCTCAGCAGTCCCCGCCTGAAGGCCTTGGCCCAGCGTCGCTGGCGTTACAGCAGGGACCCAGGTGGCCCATTACTAAGCTCTGGCCTTGCCCCAGCCCCTCTTCTAGCCCCTCCTCGGCCCTCCCAGCACAGGGGATTCTCCCATTTCGGGAGCTCTGGCTGAGAGCTCTAAAGCCCCCCCGTTATCTCCCTGGGACAGTGGCCAACTCCACCTCACCGGGGGGCTGCAGCATCTCCCCTGAGGTTGTCTGGAGCTGCTCATGGCCAGCAGCAGAGACTGGGGTCTGGGCAGATTGCAGGGTGGACTCACCGCTATGGCCATGGTGATGCCCCCACACGTGACGATGTTCCTGGGTGTGACGAAGTGGGACTGATCTTAAGGTTTCCTCTGAATAGTGTGGGGGTGCCTCAGTTTCCCCTAGGCAGTTCTTAAGTATCTAGGGGGTGGGGTAAGGGTGTATGATCATTGCAGAGCCCTAGAGGGCAAGTGTGTGCAGGGGTCTGGACACAGAGAATGGCCGACACCCTGTTTCCTGGCAACTGATGGCCTGGGCCCTTCCTCCCTGCAAGGTGAGAGTTAAAAGGTTGGAGAACAAAGGAATCAGGTGACCTCCTGGCCCGGGAAAGGGACAAAGCCCAGAGGAGGAGGGGCTGGAGGGAGTTTCAGTTTGGGGCTGGCCGGGACATGGAGTGAAGGGCAGACGTGGTTGTCTGGCTCACTGCCCCCCAAAATGGACCCAGCTGAAGGGGCCTGTTCTCTGCACCTGCAAGCTCTGTTTTAGACCATGTTCCTGTCGTCTAATAAATCTCTGTTTTACTGGCTGGCTGAGAGTCACGTCTGACTGCGGAGTTGGGGGGCAGGACCCTCTGGCTTCCCCAGGAGCCCCGCCTGAGCGGACTTGCTGTGGGAAGCGCACGGAGGGGCAGAGGAGGCTGAATGCTCCGAGGTCAGACCCAGGAAGGTGGAGCCGGGTGAACTGTGTGTCCTGCAGACAGGCTGCTCCCAGAGAGGAGCCTGGCTTCATGGGGAGCAGTTCCAGAGCATCGCCCAGGGACTCCGTGACACTGGGGTCGCACCGGATGCCCCCGTCTCTCCTCTCCAGGTAGCGGCCCACCCTCTGGGGGATGGCAGCGGTGACGTACTCCATGTTATACGCTCCTTGGGAGAAGGACCCAGCCCAGCGTCAGGTACAGACTCTGCCACTGAATGGCAAAGAGCAAGGACCCTCCCGCTCCTTCTGCCCCCAAAACCAGGGGCAGTCAGCCAGCCCACCGGTCCTGGCAGAGCCCCCCACTCTGTGCCACACAGCCCCCACCACCGCCAGTGCCTCCACCGGCAAAATGCTCTGGATCAGCACGGGGAAGGCCCCCCAGCTCTGTTCTTGGCCAGTCGATGGCCCGGGGGGAACGCAGATGGGGCCCAGTGCGCTGCCTCCCCCACCCCACAGCTGGCACTAATGGCCCCTCTCTCTGAAGGTTTCAGCCGCAACTCCAGTGCGCGGCGGGGCCCGGAGGCCCCGCTCCCAGGGCGAGGTCTATCCCGACGGAGGCTGCGGTGCTCAGGTACCCGCACTGGAGCTGTGCAGCTCCGGCAGGATGCGGCTGGCTCGCTGCTCGGCGTCCCGTGGCACGGAGTCGGCATGCAGCAGCTCTGGGTAAGCGCAGATGGCAGCCACCTGTAACGGCAGAGACAGTCAGCGCAGGGGGTGGAATGGAGCGAAGGTGACTGACAGCCCAGCCCACCAATAGCCACGCCCAGCCGAGTGCCCTTTGGAAAACACCCCTTTCCCTGCATTCAGCCCCCAGCCCTCCCAAGCAGCCAGCCCCCCACAATCAGGGGCGGATCAGCCAGCAAGGGAGGGTGGGACATTCAGCCCTTAGACTGGACCCAGCTCCCTCCTACCCACCCCCCCCCCGAAAGGTGCCCCATTCCCTCCCCTCCCCCATGGTGAGATTATCTGGTCACCCCAGCTGGGGGCTAGGAAGCCCCTGTCGTGGCAGAGCATTGCGTGGTGAGGGCTGGGAATGGTCTGGCCGATCTCTAGGACTGAAGCAGGGCAGGGCTGCACCTGACAGGGATTTACTCCCCCGTGGCTGCAGAAAGGTTAAAATGCTCCTGGGCAAAGCAGGAGACCTGGGGTGGGGGTCATGTGAGGTAAGCATCTGGGGTGGTACCAATGGGTCATTCAGGACTGGTTCCCATCAGCGCAGGTTCGGGACAGGAGGGAGGAGATTCCCCCATCTGGCTGCAGGACCACAGAGCAAGGGCCTTGAGCTGGGGAGCAAAGGGGGCAGGCAGCTGGGGCAAGGGCTGCCCCTTGGAGAGACACAGCAGCTCCCCCCAGGGACGGACAGAGACGGTGCCAAACTGGAGGTGACAGCCTTTCACCCTTGCATTTCTCTGCTGACCTAAGGACTTGAGAGGCCGGGTGCCCCTTGGCTAATAAATCCTGCTCTGTTCGGGGTGTCACTGCAAACCCTGGCTGACGTACATCGGTCCCTGACCAGGAGTCTTTAAATAAAATTCTTCTTTTAAGAACCTGATTGATTTTCAGTGTCCTAAGACCCAGGGGGGGTTGATATGTGCTCACTTTAAAACCAATTGGTTAGGATATTATTCTCAAGCCTCCCCAGGAAAGGGGGTGTAAGGGCGTGAGGGGATATTTGGGGGGGGAGGGAATAGGGCTCCAAGTGGCCCTCCCTGAATGTTTGTTTAAATCACTTGGCGGTGGCGGTAATACCGTCCAAGGACAAAAGGGATTTGTGCCTTGGGGAATTTTTAACCTAAGATGGTAGAAATAAGCTTAGGGGGTCATTCGTCCGGGTCCCCACGTCTGTACCCCAGAGTTCAGGGTGGGGAAGGGAACCCTGACAATGCCCATCATTACAGCTTCTGGGCGCTTCGCGTCTGGTATTGGCCATTACTCAGGGGCAGGATCCTGGGGCCATTGGTCCGTTGTAGGGCCGCAGGGGATGCCGGAGCCGCGGCCAGCTCCAGGGCAGCCGATCTGATGCCCTCCCTGCTCTGAGGACCGCACAGCAGGGGAGCATGCCCTGTCGAGGGGCTCCGTGCACGGCCTTCGGCTAGTGTCCCACTAGGCGCAGTGCAGCGGCCGGCCGGATTGGCCCCATGGCTTTGCCCCAGTCGAGATCACTAGCCATCCTAACTCCTGCCCAGAGCACCCTCAGTGCTGTAAAGCCACACAGCCCCTCGCACTGTGGCGCGTGAGCGCCACCCGGTGGCCAGAGTAGGGAGTCTAAGGGAGGGCTTGCGCAGGCTATACAATGAATGAGGACCCAATTAGCTACTAAGGGGTAAACTCCGATGTGGAGCCAGCCGGGGGGCTCTCCTGGCCTCCATGGTCTTGCAGACAGGAACCGGCCCAAGCTGTGGCATTGGGGTCAGGCAGAGGATCAGGGGGGGTTGGGCCCGGGGCTGGGAGTCATGAGATCTGGGCTTGAGTCTCCTGTATCCCCATGTGACTCACGTGGCCTTGGGCTCACTCCCCCTTCCTGCCAGGCCTAGTGCACTGGGGGGTGGGGGTGGGGGTGTTTGGCACAAGGCCACCACTCAAGCCTGAGTCTGAGGGCTGAATTAGGACTCACGCAAGGCTAGGTCTCCACATGGGGATGACTTTCACTCCAGGGCTTGTCCTGTGTGTTGGGATGCTCCGATGGAAGCTGGCAGAGGAAGGCCAGGGGCTTAGAGAGGGGGACGTGTATGCTGTGGGGTGCTCATGGGGGGGGGACTCATAAAGACACTCAATGACATGGGTGGTAGCTCATACAGGTAGGGGAAGCTCATGCTCAGGATGACCCTGAGCTCTGCAGCTCGGTGACTGTGGGCCTCAGTTTCCCCTCTTGCCCTTTGCATGTCTTGCTATTTCAGCTGGTCTCCCCAGGGCAGGGGCTGCTGGTCGCTGGCTTTGTGCAGCTCCCCAGGGCCCAGGTCTGTGCCCCTGAGTCTGAGAATGGCTCGGGGCACTGCATGGCGCCAAGGGCAGGGATGGGCAGGAGGCTGCTGTCTGCATTGCAGCTGGGCGGGGGAAAACCCGGCTGGGGCTTTCCTGCTAGCTGCTCCCTCCCACGCGGGGTGCGGCAGGAATGGGTGTGGGGGGCATCCCAGCGGGTCCTGCTGGTCTCTGCTCTCCACAGGGGCTGCAAGGGGGATCCTTGCTCCTCACCTGGTGTAGGAAGGTGATGGGTCTTCGGCCTGCAGCGTGGGGGTCCCTCGAGTGGCACCAGATGACCTCCCGGAAGGGCTTCTCCTCTCCCTGGGGGCAGAGAGCAAAGTGCCCCCACCGGGGCGGATCAGAGGGGCTTTGAGCCATCGTTACCAGAGCTGGACCCTCCCCGCCCTTCCCCTGGAGACAGGCTCCCCAGCACAGGCTGCATTTGCCCTTCTCCCCCTGGGCAGCTCTGGCACAGGTTGGCTGGCCCAGATTCACCCTCACCCTGCAGCCCCTTTTTTCTAGCCAGGCTGGTGCACCCCCCCCGGGGGAGATGTGAGGGGGGTGCCTGGATCGGGGCAGGGAGCTAGGGGCTGGCCCCCTGAGCCCCGCAGGGCCGGCCCAGTGAGAGAGCAGGGAGCTGGGGACTGGCCCTGCCCAGGTGAGACTGACCGAACCGGTTGCCAAGACCCACCAGGGCAGGGCTGGGCTGCGGGACGCTCGATGCCCGGGGGCAGTGGCGCTGGCAGGTCCACAGGCCGCCCTCTGGCTGGCCACGCAGGCAACGGTGCCCTGGGTTCAGCAAGGGCAGCAAACAGGCAGCCCAGGGGGCCGGTGCTGGAGCCACTGTTCAGCAGAGACCCGCACTTCCAGCGCCCGCAGCCAGGACCCAGGACATGTGCCCCCCAGTGCCCAGAATACCCCGACCACTTTCCCAAAATGCCCCTCACTTGCCCAGCTGGCGCTGGATCTGCGAGGCCCTCTCCAGCAGGGGCCCCAGCGTGGGGAGCCTGGTGCCTTTGACGCGCGGGTTCACGGAGTCCAGGGTCAGGACCTTCCTCCGCGCCACCATCCCCGCGCTGGGCGCACAGCGGGGCTGCTGCCTGCCTTGCTGCAGGGCTGCCGAAAGCCCTGCCTGGGGCGGGGCGGGCCCGGCTCGAAGGTCCAATTCACCTTCCCCCACCAGAGGACAAAGGTGGCCCTTTGGGTTACTCGTTAATGAGCCTGAGAGATGCCCTCAGCTCCGGCACTGCTGGGTTTGCCATTAGCGTTGCCTCCCCCGGAGCACTGCACAGGGCAGGGGCCACAGGCTCGGCTCCAGCCAGCCCCCTGCGCAGAGCCGCCCCCTGCAACACGCCCGAGCATCCTTCCTGGCCAGGGCCCCCACAGCACCACGGATGCTTTACACCAAGGGGAAGATGCTGCCCCCTTGGGGACACTCGGGGCATTACAGTTCTAGGTGGGCCTGAGTCCTTGCCCCTGGGCGCTGCTCTGCACAGGGGGCTTTGCAATGCCCTCCCGTGGGTCTGCTTCCCCCTCGGCAAGGGCTGGCCCAGGGCCTGCCTGCCCCACGGCTGTGACCAGCCCTCCCCTGGGACTGTGTGTCCCAGGCATCCCCCAGTGCACTGCAAAATCCCTGCACTAGCGAATGGTGCGTGGCCCCTCACTGGTTCTGGGGGGGCCGGGGCAGGCTTGGCCAGCGCAGCTCTGACCCAGCTCAGCTCCCCGGGGACTCACTGTGGCCCACGGGCAGCGGAGACACCGTATGTGACTTGGATAATGCCTGGGACCAGGTGTGTGATCATGGCTCCCACCAGTGGCCAGCCCCAGCACAGCCGGCTAGTCACTCAGCCAAGGGCTGGAGCTGCACCTGCCTGTGGTTTGGTGCTGCGTGCCATGGGTTCAATCCCCGCTGGTGTCCTGCTGCGTCTGGCCAAGGGGCACAGCTGAGAAATGCTAAGAGGCATGTTCCTTCCCAAGGGACCATGCCTGCTGCTCAGACACCAGATGCCTCTGCCCTGGTCAGGCTCCTGCCAGCTGTCCGGGATGGGCACAAAGCTTGGTGGCCCTGGTGCCTGGAAGGGGTTAGTGTGCCCATCTGGGGCAGACATTCACCCCAAGGGGAGCCAGGTTGCCATGGACCTTGGTCTCTGCTGGGCATTGATGCCAGCTGTGCCAATTTTGTGCCAGATGGATTCCTCTCCTGGCTGGGGAGCACCTGGACTGTGATCACCCTCCCTTACCTTCGGACTAGCTCTGTGATGCCTTAGAGCTGCAGAGAGAGATGGGTCAGCCAGACAGGCCTGCAGGTCGCCAGCAGCCCCACTCGGAGGCTTTACTCCCCTGAGCAGGGCTGGGTGGTGTTGTGAGCCACTGGCATGGGATCAGAGCGGAGACACTCACCCTGTTCCCAGGCCAGGCCCGTCGTGTCTCAGTGGCCATGTGGGCACAGCCCATGCCCCCTCTCTGCCCAGGCTAACCCGGGCCAGACGGCAGGGAGTGAATGGAGCAGCCTGCCAGGCTGAGAGAGCCAAGGGAATCAGCATGTGGGGAGATCTCGGGTTGCCCCCACAGGGAAAGGCAGATCCCCAGGGCCCCGGGCGGGTGGCTGCCTGTGTGCTCTCCTCTGCCCAGCGTTGGTGTCACGGGGCTGAGCTGCAGGGATGGGGCAAGTTAAACATCAACCAAGGGCTGTTTGTGAGCAGGGCACAGGGCTCTGGCGAAGGGCCCCTGCAGTCACCATCTGCAGGGGGGAGGTGCTAGCCTGGGGGCATCTTGTGGGCGCTCTGCCCTGGCCCCGGTGCTCAGAGCAGTCCTGAAACCCCAGCGCCAGGATGAGCTGGAGGAACAGGCAGACCCTGGAGACCCTGGCCCCCACTGCCTGAGACTGGAGGTGTGCTGGGACCTCTCCTGGCAAGGGCTGCAGCGTGAACTGGGCACGGTCAGTCCTTCGCTGCTAGGCGAGCCTGGTACATGGCGGGGGCAGCCCCTGAGCCCCACAGTATCAGGAGGGAGGGTGGGCCTGGGAGCCAGGACTCCAGGGTTCTATTTGTGGCTCTGCAACTGTGGGGCCTTCAGCAAATCCTTCCCTCACTCCGTGCCTCAGTTTCCCAGGTATACGAAGGGGCTAGCCCAGAGCTGCCTGGCAGAGGTGAAGGGGGCTGTGGGGTTATTGGTTCAATGTGGGTAACGAGTGCTGAGGGCCGTGGGCAGCAGGCCCTGGGGAATGTCCAGCTGATCCTCCCCTAGGGTGCACCCAGACCCTGACAGGAGATCACTGACTGCAGCTCCAAGCCACACATGTGATGGGCCGGAAACCCATCACCTTCATACGCAAGGTAGCCTGGGCACTCCCCTGCCCAGGTGCGGGGCCAGGGGGCGGGCTCCCCTCCAGCTGCTGAGCTCCCCCACGTAACCGAGTCGCTAATCCTAGCACCATGTGAGAGACCATAACGCCACGTCTGCCATGGCTGAGCTGCCCGGGAGCTCCCAGCCTGCGCCCCCTGCAGCACCCCCTGCTGGGAGAGATTGGGACTGGAGTAGCCAGGAGCTCCTCCCCCCGCCAGAGCACCTGCCCTGCTCCCCACAGCACCCCCTGCTGGGTAAGGCTGGGAATGGAGTAGCTGGGAGGTCCCCCACAGCACCCCCAGTGAATGGGGATTTCCCTACAGTCTCACTGGGAGAGCACATGGCTCACCTAGTTCCTAGGGCTGGACAGGCCCTGTTTGGAAGCTGTGGGGGTGGGCGAGCTCAGCTATTGAGGTGGTGTATGCCACTGGGAGCAGGGGGTTCCGTGTTCCTGGGGGCCGGGAGGTCAGAGCCGAGCTGTCTGACCTCTCTGATTTCTTGCCCAGTTTGTCCTCTCCCTGGTGGTCAATGAGCAGGACCCCGGGAGGCCGGGCATGCTGCTGCTGGTGCCCGGGCACCCTCTCTATGCGGACGCCGTAGCACTGACCGGTGCCGTTGGGGTGCAGTACCACCTGGACGAGGAGGAGCCTGGGCCCTGGATATTGGGGAGATCAAGGCGGGTACTTGGGAAAGCCGGGGGCACTGCACCCCCCAAAGTGCTGTGCATCATCAACCCTGCGTGCCCGACGGGTGAGTCAGAGACAAGAGCCCCTTTGGGGCTGGCACGGTCAGTACCGGGGGCGAGCGCCCGGCCATTCTCAGCCTGTCCTAGTCGCACTTCTGCCTGCGTGACACAAGCTGCCTGGGGACGCTGGCTACAAATGCCTGGGACTGTCCTGGCAGAGGCAGCCTCACCTGGTGGGTCAGGGCACCTCAGTGCAGGTCTGGACACCTGGATTCATTTCCCAGCTCTGTCACTGACTTGCCGTGTAATGTGTGACCAAGCCCCTTCCCCTCCCCGTGCCTCAGTTTCCCCTCCTGCCCTGCCCCGGGACGTGCCGTGAGATGGTAGAAGGAAAGACCCTGTCTGTTACTAGTGTCCTGGTGACCCACGTCCATGTCGCCCTCTACATCGCAGCCTGCTGGGCACTGCTGGGTTGGAGGGTCTGGCCTTAGCACTGGTGCTTTGGGGGTCAGGTTGCAGGTTCGATTCCTGCCGCACACATGGCCCCGGCTCGTGCCGTGCTGTCCTGCTCCTCATGGCAGGTTGGGTCCAGGGCAGGTGGTGCATGGACGGCGCCATCCAGCTGGCTGCTGAAGAGAACCTGCTTCTGCTGGCTGGGGCAGGACGGCTGCTCCTTCCCCAGTGGTGCCCACTGCTGACAGAGCTCGCGCCTCATGGGCTGGCCTTGCCGAGGCACTGCCAGGCACACACAGCCTGGCCAGCTTCCGGGCAGCGGACATGGGCCAAGCCCGCGGCTTGGGTTTCAGGAGGCTCCTCATACCTAGAGCGGCGCTGCTGGCTGAGCCCTCGGGCTGATGGGTGCTGAAACAACGCCAAGCCCTCCTGATCCACCCCCACCCCCCTGGTGCCTATCCCAGGTGGTGCCCTGACCCTCTTTGTATCTGACATCAGGGTGGCACCCTGATCCCCCAGTCCTTACTCCCAGCAGCACCCTGACCCCCCCACCCATATCTCCAGGCTGCGCCCTCACCCCGCCCCCCTACTCCACAAGCAGCATCCTACCCCACTGTCAAGGATCCACAGGATCGCTGTGACACTCCCCCCACCTTGTAAACAGTCCTTTGGAGAAACCCCCATAGTGGGGCAGACCCCCCAGGGGTCCCACTCTGCTTCAGGGCAGGCCACATGGCCTCCCCGCCTCCTAGACTGCCCGTCTGGGCTCCAGCCCTCCTGCCTTCCCAGGGAGCTCTGCCCTTGACGCCTGGCAGAGACTTGGCCCCTCGTCAGGGCCCAGCGCCCCTAGCCAGGATCTGCCCTGACACCAACCAGCCTTCTCCAAACAGCGGCGGGTTTATCAGTCAGCTGGCTGCGGCCTGGGCAGCCAGAGCACTGCCCCTACCAGCATCGGGCAGTGCCAAGTGCCAGCCAAGCTGCGACTCCCCGGCTGGCTCTGGCAGGTGCTGACCCCCCGGCAGGGCAGCAGCGGCTGTTAGTGGCCCAGGCGGCAGGCAGGCCCGGCATGCAGAGGCAGAGGGGCGAGGCCTGGGCAGTGGCAGGGGGCACAGGATGCCACAGGCCGCGTGGCGCCGTCATGTCTCCGAGCCCAGGCGTACAGTGGCCGTTCTGCAGCTCATCACAGAGGGGACGCCGGCGCTGTGCTCACCCCAGGGACGGTGCCCTCGCACTCTCTCGGTGCTTTTGGGAGTCCGGCGGGGCATCCTGCAGGCGCCAGTCTTGAGTGGGGCAGGTGCAGGGGACAGGACACATGACCGGGGGCTGACCCCTGAGCTTAACCCCGGCCCCATGTCCTGCCCCTGTATCAACCATGGCACTAAGTGGGGCAGAGAGCTGACTCCATCCCCAGGGACGCACCTCCCTCCCCGGCCTCCTCCTTTCCCGAGCTCCTGTCCTCTGCCCCATGAGGATGTCTCCCCTGCCCCCAGCTGTGGCCACCTCCCCACGGGAGAACCAGGGGACCCGGCTCGCTCTCCATGGGATGCTGAGTCCCGCCCGCTCCCTGCAGCCTGGCCCTGTGGCTCCAGGGCCCAGCTACACTGAGCAGAAAACAGGGGTGAAAGCTGGCGAGCTCCCCAGCATCACTGCGCCCACCCCGGCCAGCCCCACACCCAGACACAGCAGGCCCCTCGGGCCTGGCAAGGGCTGGCGGCAGTATGTGGGGCAGGTTCCTGCTTAGTAGAGCTGTTGCTCTTCATCCTTCAGCCACGAGGGGGCTGCAGAGACCCACAGTGGGGCGGCCAGACGGGGGTGGCGCTCACTCCTGCGGGGCCGTACACTGGCAGGGATTGGGGTGGTCGTGTGTCCCAGCGTGCCCCCCCCCCCAGAGCAATGACCCTCCACCCCCCATACACAGCATGGCAGCCCTTGTTCAGTCATTAACTGTTTATTGCTGCTCTGGGGGCTCCAGGCCAGGCCCATGCGCAGCCCCCGGCCGCGTCTCTGCCCAGGACCCGGGCGCAGGGAGGCCCTGGGGACGAGCTGGGCAGGGGCAGAGTAAAGCCCCGCAGGCTCAAACAGGGACACTTAGACCTTCCTGGGCTGGGCACGTCCCTCCGTGGGCTGCAGCTGTCCATGCCCCCGGCAGGCAGCTCTCCACCTGGGCAGGCACCGTGTGCCCAGCCTGGGTCCCTGGGTGGCTCTGTCTGACCCGCTGTAGCCCGGGGAAGGGGGTGGCGCAGGGAGCCCTGCTGGCCTGGCCTGTGGGGCAGACAGAGCCGCTGGGCTGCCCCCTCGCAGGGCACGGGGGCCAGCAGAGGAGGTGGGGGAACAAGGCACTTCAGGACGAGATGGCTCAAGGCACTCTGTGGGTGGGGAGGAGCTGGTGGGCGCCTGGAGCTTGGCCTCGATCAGGGGGCAGGGGCAGTGCTGGTGACACAGCCTGGCCCGGGGACGTGCGTGAGAGGGAGCATGGGGGTGCACCACAGAGGGTGCTGCTGGAGCCCACCCGCAGGTCCCACTGGCTGGCGATGCCAGGGCACCTCATCCAGCGGTGCCCAGCAGGCTGCACGGGGCTAGGGGAATTCAGCCAGCTGGGCCACGGGGGCGGGGAGGGCAGGGGCTGCGAGCGTGCTGGCACATGGCTGCCTGGTGCTGGTGTGTCCTGTGCCAGAGCTGCCCCACCCCCAAAGGCCGGGGAGGGGGAGATGGAGTGTCGGGGGCAGGGCACAGCCCCAGAGTGCCTGGCACCCCTCAGGAGCACTCGTCGAGCGGGGCAGCTGGGCTGGTACAGGTGGATTCCAGTGAGGGGGCATGGACACCTGCCAGTCCCACGGCCAGAGCGAGAAGCTGCCCCGGCCCCTGGCGGGCGCTGGATGGACAGGCAGGGCAGAGCGGGCGGCTGCCCCGGGCAGCACCTTAGGAATATTCCCGGGTGAACTTGGCATAGAACTGGCTGAGTTTCTTCAGCAGGATCTGGAGCTTCTCCACAGGCGGCAGGATGGTCATTCTGTGGGCAGAGAGATCCCCTCAGCCCCGGGCATCTGGCTGAGCCCATCCTGCCAGCCCCCGCCCCCTCCCGTTAACACCCCCCATCACCCTGCACAGCTGGGCGCAAGCGGGCACAAGAGAAAGCGGGAGTCAGAGACCTCCCGAGGGGGCAGGGCTGTGGGTCAGGATTGAGGGGCAGGAGGACGGCAGGTAGGACTGGGGGTGTGAGCAGCTGTGGGAGTCGGGCGGAGGTGGTGGGTGTCAGGATTCGAGCGGGGGTGCAGACCGCCGGGTCTCTCCCGGCTCTACATTGCCAGCCCTTCCCAGGGGACCCGGGTGCGGAGCGTGGCCAGGGGGGCCCTTACCTGAAGTGATAGGTGCCCTCTCGCTGCCCAAAGCCGCTCCCTGGCACCACGCAGATGCCCGTCTCCTCCAGCAGCTGGAGGCAGAAGAACATGTCTGGGGCAAAGCCCCGGGCCTGGGGAGGAGCAAGGGCTGGGCTTAGGGCTGATGGGAGGGGAGCAGAGATGCCTGCTCCGTGCCCAGCTCTCCCCGGACCTGCTCCCCCAACCCCATCCCCGAGGCTGCTCCGTGCCTGGCTCTCCCCTGGCCCTGCGAGGGTTGCCAACTTTCTACTCACACAAAACTGAACACCCTAAGCCCCCTCCCTCCTCCGAGGCCACGCCCCTGCCACGCCCCTTCTCCGAGGTCCCGCCCCCGTTCACTCCATATTCCCCCCTCCCCCTCCGGGTCGCTCACCCTCCCCACCCTCACTCACTCACTCATTTTCATTGGGCTGGCTCAGGGGGTTGGGATGTGGGAGGGGGTGCGGGCTCTGGGGTGGGGCCAGAAATGAGGAGTTCTGGGTGTGGGAGGGGGCTCTGGGCTGAGTCAGTGGGCTGGGATGCGGGAGGGGGAGAGGACTCCCTCTGGGGGGTGCAGGCTCTGGGGTTGGCTGGGGATGAGGGGTTCGGAGAGCAGGAGGGGGCTCCAGGCTGGGGGGTGGAGCCGAGGGGTTCAGAGTATGGGAGGGGGGCTCTGGGCTGAGTCAGTGGGTTGGGATGCGGGAGGGGGAGAGGACTCCGTCTGGAGGGTGCAGGCTCTGGGGTGGGGCTGGGGATGAGGGGTTCGGAGAGCAGGAGGGGGCTCCAGGCTGGGGGGTGGAGCCGAGGGGTTCAGAGTATGGGAGGGGGGCTCTGGGCTGAGTCAGTGGGTTGGGATGCGGGAGGGGGAGAGGACTCCGTCTGGAGGGTGCAGGCTCTGGGGTGGGGCTGGGGATGAGGGGTTCGGAGAGCAGGAGGGGGCTCCAGGCTGGGGGGTGGAGCCGAGGGGTTCAGAGTATGGGAGGGGGGCTCTGGGCTGAGTCAGTGGGTTGGGATGCGGGAGGGGGAGAGGACTCCGTCTGGAGGGTGCAGGCTCTGGGGTGGGGCTGGGGATGAGGGGTTCGGAGAGCAGGAGGGGGCTCCAGGCTGGGGGGTGGAGCCGAGGGGTTCGGAGTATGGGAGGGGGGCTCTGGGCTGAGTCAGTGGGTTGGGATGCGGGAGGGGGAGAGGACTCCGTCTGGAGGGTGCAGGCTCTGGGGTGGGGCTGGGGATGAGGGGTTTGGAGAGCAGGAGGGGGTTCCAGGCTGGGGGGTGGAGCCGAGGGGTTCAGAGTATGGGAGGGGGGCTCCGGGCTGAGTCAGTGGGTTGGGATGCGGGAGGGGGAGAGGACTCCGTCTGGAGGGTGCAGGCTCTGGGGTGGGGCTGGGGATGAGGGGTTTGGAGAGCAGGAGGGGGCTCCAGGCTGGGGGGTGGAGCCGAGGGGTTCGGAGTATGGGAGGGGGGCTCCGGGCTGAGTCAGTGGGTTGGGATGCGGGAGGGGGAGAGGACTCCGTCTGGAGGGTGCAGGCTCTGGGGTGGGGCTGGGGATGAGGGGTTTGGAGAGCAGGAGGGGGCTCCAGGCTGGGGGGTGGAGCCGAGGGGTTCGGAGTGTGGGAAGGGGGCTCCAGGCTGAGGCAGGGGTTTGGGGTGGAGGAGGGGGTGCAGGCTCTGGCTGGGGGGTTTGGAAGGTGGGCGGGGGTCAGGGCTGGGGCAGGGAGTTGGTGCGCGGGAGGGGGTGAGGGGCGCGGGCCCCGGGTGGCACTTACCCGAGGCAGCTCACGGAAGCAGCACGTCCCCTCTCCGGCACCTGCCGCGCGATGCCCCATCTGCTGGCGCTGCCCCCGCAGCTCCCATGGCTGGGAACTGCGCGTGGGGAGGGGGCAGCACCTGGAGCCCCCTGGCTGCCCCTGCGCCTAGGAGCCGGAGGGGGGACAGGCCGCTGCTTCCGGGGCCGCGCGGAGCCGGGGCAGGCAGGGAGCTGCCGTAGCCGCACTGTGCTGCCGACTGGACTTTTAACGGCCCACACAGCGGTGCTGACCGGAGCCACCAGGGTCCCTTGGTCGAAAACCGGACACCTGGCAACCCTAGGCCCTGCTCCCGCACCCCCGCCCCCCCAGGCTGCTCCATGCCCAGCTCTCACCTGGGCCTCCTGAGCCGCCCTGGCTGGGATCTGGATCCTGGGGAAGGAGTACATGGCGCCCTGCACGGGGTTACAGCGGATCCCGGGCACCTGGCTGAAGATCTCCTGGGTCAGCTGCGCTTTGTGGGCCAGGTCGCTCAGCACTGCCTGCTTCTCCTGGGAGCCGAGAGAGAGACCCACAGCGCTGAGTGGCAGGGGGCTGCTGTGGGGGAGAAGGGAGGGGCTGCAGGCAGGGGGAAGTGGCGACAGGCACTTGGGTATAGCAGGGCCTGGGGGTCAGGGTGAGAGGCCCATAGGGGTGGTGGAGGGGGGGGATGGGGCCTTCCCTGGGGCTGGTGCAGGGGGCAGCTGGTGGCTATGGGGTAAGATGCCCATGGGGCTGGTGGGGGGTGCCCCTCAGGGAGGGGCTGGGGCTGGTGGCCGGGATCAGGGCCTTGGCTGCGAGCCCCCCGCACTTACCTGGATGAAGCTCTGGTACGAGGGCTCGCCAGGCTTCGGTGGGTTCATGACGACGTCCAGCAGCACCTGGCCGGGCACGGGCGGGCACAGCCGCACCGACACCAGCTTGGAGAGCTGCTGCTGCACAGCCGGATCCAGGTTCACCACCTCCATGTACCCGCCGCGGAACCCGCACCTGGGGGACGAGAGGGTGAGACATGGGGCCTGGCTCCCCTCCCTCTGGGACCCCTGGGGTGCAGGGCCTGGCTCCCCTCCCTCTGGGACCCCTGGGGTGCAGGGCCTGGCTCCCCCCTCCCTCTGGGACCCCTGGGGTGCAGGGCCTGGCTATCCCGTCCCTCTGGGACTCTTGCGGGGCAGGGCCTGGCTCTCCCTCCCTCTGAGACTCTTGGGGGCAGGGCCTGTCCTCCATCCCTCTGGGACCCCTGGGGTTTGGGGCCTGGCTTCCCACTACTGGGAGGGATCACTTGTTGCTCCCCCCATAGGCACCCCATGAGTCCCTACCTCGCCCCTCAATGCCCTGGGGGCTGTGTCCCTCCTGCCCCATGGGGGCGCCCCCTGCGGGGCGAGGTCTCTGGGACCCCAGGGCAAAGGGGCACGGCTCGGTGCCGCCCGGCATGTCATGCTTTCGCGACACACAAGCCGTGGGGGGTGTTGGGCTGCGTGTACAGGTCTGTGAGCAGCTCGGCTGGGCTCAGCTCCGGGTCAGAACCGCCCCGAAGATTGGACGGGGGGTCCCGGGCAGGGCCTGAGCAGCTGACTCAGTGGGCTGCCCGCTCCCTGCTCCCGCTGGCCGTGCTCTGCCCCAAGCCCCGGGCACTGGGCAGGCTGCCCTCGGGGCGTGGGGCAGCCCAGGGGCGGGCAGGGGCCACTCACTCTCCCATGAAGCCCTTGGAGATGGAGTGGAAGGAGACCAGCTCCACCACGCTCGAGTACATGGGGCCCAGCTCGAAAAGGACCTTCTTGAAGGAGTGGAACTCGGAGCCCTCGGCATAGACGTTGTCCTGATAGACCTGTGGGGGGGGAAGAGGGGGGTCAGGGCGCCCACCGGGCCCACAGGCAGGCCTAGGGGTGCCAACCCTCCAGGATTGCCCTGGAGTCTCCAGGAGTCAAAGATGAATCTTTAATTAAGATGACGTTGTGTGATCATGAAACCTCCAGGGATACGGCCAACCCTACAGGCCACGCCAGAGCCAACACCCACCTGGCCACGGGACCCTACAGCCCCGCCCACTCCTCTGGGCATGGGCAGCCCCGGAGCTCTGCCCGCCCCTCTGGTGGGGGGGTGCCAGGCTGGCTCCCCAAAAGAGACACTCGCCCCCGCCCCCGAGATAGCCGCACCCCGGGACAGGGAGCCTGGCTGTGGGGCAGTCGGGGCTGGGAGCCGGCTCTTGCCCTCACCTCGTCGGCCATCAGGAAGAGCTGCTCCTCCCACGCAAATTTGATGACATCCTCGATGCATTTCCGGCTCTGGACCTGGCCTGTGGGCACAGGACAAGCCCATCAGGGGGGACATGGAGGCCCCGCATCAGCCAGCACCTCCTGCCCTCCCACGCTGCCCTCACCCACCCTGGCACTGGGGGACAGCTCCACACAGAGCCCCACAGCAGCCTCGATCTCCTGCCCCCTTGGCCTCCCTCACCCACCCTGGCACTGGGGGACAGCTCTATACAGGGTCCCATAGACCTGCCGCCCCTCACACCGTCCCCTCCAGCACTGGGGGCACAGGCCAGGAGGCGGGCACAGCACTGGGCTGGACTGTTCGCTCCATTGCCCCTCACTCTGCCTGGATGGCACCCAAATCGTGGTGCCAGTGCCCCAGACACTGGGTCGCCTTGCCCCTTTCCTCTGCCCACCCACGGATCTCAAAGCCTTTCACAAACATTAATTCCCAGCACGGGCCATTGGCAGGTGGCTCAGGGTTGCCCCCGTGTTACAGCCAGGAACTGATGCGTGGGGGCAGGGGGAGGATGAGATGGGCCCAAGGTCATACAGAGTCTGGCAGTGCTGGGATAGAACCCAGGAGTCCTGGCTTCCCATGCCCAGCTGTAACCCCTAGTCCACCCTGCCTCTGCCTGACCCTGGCTGCGGGGCTCAGCTGCTACCTGGGCCTGGCCCCCCTGCGCTGACCTCTCAGTACCCGGCCCCCTGGCTGGTGAGGGGGAAGCTGGAGCTTTGTTAAAAGAGCCAGTTAACGAGTTAAGGGCTGGTGACAGGTGCTGGCCGGGCACCTCTGGAGATCCCCCGGGCCCCACTGAGCCTGGCAGTCCCTGCCCTGGGGCTGGATCAGAGCCAGCGCCCCCCGGGGGAGAAAGGCCCCTGTCCCATTCCCCTCCCTGCCCGCCCCGGCGGTACCCGTGGGGTTCCCAGGGTTGATGATGCACAGCACCCGGGGCTGGCAGTGCTCGCGGGCCTGGCTCAGGGCCCGCCGCAGCTCCCCGACGTCCAGCGCCCAGCACTGCTCCTCGTCCAGGTAGTAGTTGACCTGCACGGCGTTGAGCTCGGCGATGCCAGCTGAGTACAGCGGGTACTGGGGGATGGGGATCATCACGCCCGTCCGCGACCGGCCCTCCCCCGACACCAGCAGCTTCAGCATGGTCTGGGGAGAGAGGGAGGGATGGGCAGCGCAGGGCGGGCAGGGGCCCGGGGTCCACCGGGGCCGCAGAGCCGGGGGGCAGAGGGGCACGAGGGTGTGGCAATGGGTCTGGGTCAGGGGTCCCCCCGAGGAGCAGCAGGGCCCTGGGGGCTGGGACCAAAGAGCCACGGATGCTCTGGGCAGTGCCCACTGGACCACTTCACACGGCCCTGGAGCACCCCCCACCCCCAGGGACAGGGGTGCAGGGCTGGGTCAGACGCCTGCCCCCCATTGCTCCTCGCAGAGGTTACCTGGAGGCAGCCTCCCCATACCCCTCTTGCCCCCCTCTGTCATCCCTCCCCCCACCCCACTATCCCAGCCTTTGAGTTCCCAGCAGGCCCTTGGCTGCCAGTCTGCCAGGGCTGTGCCCAGCATGGCACAAAGGGCCCTTTGTGAGGCTGCCCGAGCACCCAGGCAACGCTGGCGTAAGAGCTGGGTCCCAGCCCCCTGGGCGCTGCCCTGAGGGTAAAGCCAACAGGGGTGGCCCAGGGCCCAGAGCGGGGAGGGAGGGGCTCAGGGGGAGGGGTCCTGGGAGCTCCAGGGGCATCAGCAACCAGGCAGCAGAGCGAGAGACCAACTCTTCCCCGGGCACGGGGGCACCGAGAGCTCAGGAACGGGAGAGAGTAAAGATCCCAGTGGGAGCAGAGACCTCCCCCAAGCTCTGCCGGTGCCCCCCACTCCCGACCCGCGGCCCCCTGCTAGCCCAGCCTGGGGCTCCCCCCCCGCCAGCTCTGCTGGTGCCCCTCACTCCCGACCCACATTCCTGGACTCCCCCCCAACCCTCAGTCCCAGCCTGCAGCCCCCCGCGTGTGCCCATTGCTGGGGGGGATGGGACACCCTACCATGACGGCATCACTGGCACCCGTCGACAGGTAGATGTTGTCCGGGTTGGCGGGGATGCCCCCGTCCCGCCTCTCGATGTACCGTGCCACGTCCTGGCGGATGATCTCGATGCCAGGGCTGGCAGTGTAGGCACCTGGCAGGGGAGAGACCCGAGCTAGGGCCTGGGGTAGCAGACGCTGGGGGTTGCTGGTGAGCAGAGGAGGCTCCAGGGGGTGCTGCCTTGGGGCCCGGCTGGGGGGGGGGCTGCATCACGGGGGTTAGTGCTCCCGGTTGGAGAGATGCTGTCAGCCATGCAGGGAACAGGGACAGCGTCTCTGGGATACCCATCCACCCCGGAGGGGCCCCTCTCGGGGACAGGGGATTTGGGGTATCAGCCGGAGCCCCCCAAACTCATCTCCCCCATAAGCCACCCAGTAGATTACACAGAGATTTTAACACATTCCAGGGTCCTGCTCTTCTGTATGTGGCACCCTCGAGGGCACCAGCAAGGCTACCAGGCCGTGCCAGCCCTCGCCTGTGGGCACTGTGCGCCCAGAGCGGCCAGGCCTGGGCCCTTAGCCAAGCAGACGTCCCATGTGGCTCTGGACGCGCCCCTGCAGGTCTCGTATGGGCCACGTGTGACTCTGCTGTGGCTGGGTGGGGGCCTGGAAGCGCCCTGGGCCTGAGCGGGTGGGCAGCATACTGGGGAGGGGGCTGCAAGCTGGACTGGGGGGAGGATGGGCAGCCCATTGGGCTGTGGGGGGCGGGCAGCACACTGGACTGGGGGAGAGTGGGCAGGAGGCTGGGTTCCCAGGGGGCAGCAGGCAGTAGTCTGAGTTCCTGGGGGGCGGGGGGCAGCAGGCTGCGTTTCCAGGGGGGGCAGTAGTCTGAGTTCCTGGGGGGTGGGGGGCAGCAGGCTGGGTTCCCGAGGGGGGCAACGGGCAGCAGGCTGGGTTCCTGGGGTGGGGGCAGCAGTCTGAGTTCCTGGGGGGGTGGCTGGCAGGCTGGGTTCCCGGGGGGGGGGGGGGAGGGGCAACGGGCAGCAGGCTGAGTTTCCGGGGTGGGGGCACCAGTCTGAGTTCCTGGGGGGGTGGCAGGCTGGGTTCCTGCGGGGGGCAGCAGGCTGGGTTCCCGGGGGGCGGGGGGGGCAACGGGCAGCAGGCTGAGTTCCCCGGGGGAGGGGGTACTCACCGATGCTCTGCCCTCCGCATGCTGCCAGCAGTCTGCGTGCCCTCTGCTTGGCATCGTCGGGGAAGAGGGGTTTGCTCAGCAGCTCGGGGTAGAGGCACAAGGCGCTGACCTGCAGGGCACAAAGCCTCAAGACTGCTCCACGTTCCACCCCACAGCCACGCAGCTGCCCCCACCCCAGGAGCCCTCCCTGCCTAGCAGCCTGGCTGACAGGGAACTCGGGGACCAGCAGGGCCCCCGGCTCCGTGTGATGGGGCTGCAGGGAGGAGCCTCGAGTCCTAACTTGGCAGCGTCTCAGTTCAGGGCTGTCAGCGTCTAGCCCATGCCCGGAGTTACCAAGCTCCTGCAGCAGTGAGTTCCACAGGCTCCTGAGCCCTTTCATCCCCACTGTCTGGGTCCTGTGCCCCCTTGCTCTGGTCTAATGGCCCAGCAGTTCTGGCCAGTGGTTAGAGCCAGGGGCAGGGGAGGGGCTGGGTGCCAGAACTCCTGGCTTCTATTGCTGGCTCCACAACTGGTGCCATGAGCCACCTCAGAGACAACCCTTCCCTCCCTGTGCCTCAGTGTCCCCTGCACAAAGGCAGAGGGGTACTAGCCACACTGGCTGGGTTTTATAGCCCACCCCCAAACTCGTCACAGGCTCTTTCCAGCTCCCTCCGCATCCCCACCCCCACCCACAGAGCGGCAGGGGCCCAGCCCAAGGCCTGTCCCCCAAACTCAGATCGGAGGGCGGGGTCACCCCTTTTCCCCCCCATATTTCCCACTCCCGGCGGTGGCAGAGCCCTGCTGTACCTGGCGCAGGAAGGTGATGGGGCGCTGGCCCATGGCGTGGGCATCGCCGATGTTGGCTTTAATCACCTCTGTGAAAGGCTTCTTCACACCCTGTGGGAGCAGAGAGGGAGGAGGGAGAACGGAGCCAACACCGGGAAAGCTGCCCCTGCCAGGGCGCTACCTCCCCCAGCTATGATACCCAGCCTGCATCCAGCGGGGAGAGCGCCCCCTGCCGTGCAGCACAGCGCCCCTAGCGCCACCCCGGGGCCTGCATCCAGAGGGAAGAGCGCCCCCTACTGATGCACCCCTGCCTTGCAGCACAGCACCCCCTAGCGCCACCCTGGGGCCTTGGTGTCCCTAAGCGGGCTGTGGTTGTGGGGGGCGAGCACGTCCCGCTGCCCACCGCAGCACTGCAGTGAGGGGCTCTGATTGAGGCCGCCAGCTGGCGGATTCCTGCCGCACCTGCCTTGCAGCCCTCGACTTGCCCCGCAGCCGTCGCACCCACCCCACAGAGCCAGGCCGGAGCAGAGCTGCTGGGTCCCTGCCAGCCAGGCTCCTGCACCGGCACTCCTGCCCCCTCTCCCCACAGCGCCTCCTGTGGGCGGGGCCGGGGCGTCCCAGGCCTGGCTGCATGCCCAGCTTGGAGCACCCACGCAGGCAGGGAGGTCAGTGCCCTCGGGATGACGCGTCTCGGAAGCAAGAATTCCTGCGTCACCCTGAGCCTGGGACGCTGCACTTGGTTCCAGGATCAGCTGGGGAAAGTGCCCCCACCCCGCCCCCAGGGACTTTGCCCCTCGCCACATGCCTGCCCTGACCTGTGCGGGTGAACACTCTGCACCAGGCATTGCACAAGAAATACACAGAGTCAGCCCGGTACGGGAATGCCCTGCGCTGCTCCGGTTGGCCATCAGGGACCGAGAACCAGGGCAGCGCCCGGCCCTGGCAGGGCACACGAGCTGCAAGGAGCCGAGTGGCTCTGGGCTTGGCCTGCCTGTCCCAAGCCCATGCCCCACGGCCCAGGGATGCTTGCCCATCCCCAGGACCCCAGGCAGGGCAGGCCTTTCTCAGCTCCGTCCATGATGCCCTCTGCTCTGTGCTGCCCCTCCCAGGGCCCAGGCGCCCCCAGGGCCCGGGCGAGAGGGAGAGCGGGCTCCACTGTGTCCCAGCTGCTGGGATGGGACAGGCTGTCTCCCCCACCCCCATCTGGGGCCCCCAGGGGACTGAGCCCAGACCCCGTGCAGGGACGAGGGACCCCGCTTGTGTGTGCAGAGCAATGGCATGGACCTGGGGACGTGGGCTACGTGGTGGGGACGTGACACATGCCAAGCCAGCTGGACGCAATCCAGGACGGGCATGGGGGCCGTGCAGGGGACCGGGCCATCCCTTGTGGTGGTTGGTCAGAGGCTGGCAGAGAGACAGGCTCCTTTGACCGCAAGCTGCAGGAGAGGCAGCCAAAGCAGCCTGCAAGGTGGCACCATGCCATGAGGCCTGGGAAAGCATAACCTGCTGGTGCCAGAGGAACCCTCCCAGCCAGGGGCCTACCCAGCCTGCTGCCACTGCTAACTACAGAGGGCACAACCTCTGCCCCCCTGGCACTTCATAGCATGCAGCAGTCACTGGGCAGGGGACAGCCACAGCCTGTTGGGAGAGGAGGGGAGGCCTGGCTGCTGAGACCACACCCACACACCACTGCCCTCTCTTTCATGGACTCAGCACTGCCCAGCTCTGTGTCATAGGCCCTGTACTGCTCACAGCTCAAGGAGATTCTCCTCTAGCTCAAGTGGCAGAGCCTGGGTTTTTGGAGCAAGAGGATTCAAATCCCAACCCGACTGTTGATGAGTTATTGGAGGTGCCCATGCACGCAGCCCCGGGGTACCCTGGAGCCCTAAGTGCCCACAGATTGGCTCTGTGTGCAGGTTGGTTACAGGTCTCAGCCAGGGCAGGGGTTACACACAGACCTGGAGCCTCTCTTTGGCCAGTGCCACTGCACCCGCTACGCCCTGACTGGGCTGTCGGCCACTCCCGGCCCTGGCCAGCTGCTTGTGTTAGGCCAGGCTGGCAGGACGGTCACTGCTCCCGAGTCGGACGCCCTGTGCCAGGGGGAGCGAGGCTGTCAAAGCCCCTGTCCTGGAGCCTGCCTGCACCTGCCAGACCAGACAGTGCCAGGAACGGGCAGGAAGGGCCCAGACCTTGCGGCTGTCAGTGGCTGTCAGGGCAGGAGGGATGTCCCCCCCGCCCTTCAGTGTGAGGGAGCGGCCATCCCTGGCAAGGCGGCATGGAGCCTGCCTGGGCCGTAACCTGCCCACCCATTAACCCTTACTGGATCCCCCCGAGCCACGTGGTTGCACGCACATCACCACCACTAGCACGTTCACCAGGACAGTGAGACGCAGCCCAGCCCTAGCGGGCATGGACAGCACCTCGCTGAGCCCCCTGCACAGAGCTACCTGCCGGAGCGGCAGCCAGTGCCTGAGATGGGAGCTCCCAGCCCTGGATCACCTCCCTCTGGGAGCCTCCTGCCTCAGCCTGGGTCCTGGCGTGGGGACAGAGGGAGGAGAGGGGAAGAGTGACACAGGGATTGGAGCCAGGTTATGTAAGTGAGCCACCCATGTCAGGCCAGGGAGACACCTGCGCCCAGGTGTGCAGAGTACAAGCCTAGGTGCAAGTGTAACCCTGGTGACTGGCCCCGCCCCTGCCTCACCTTCCAGCTGGTGGGGTGGCCTGACTAGGCAGAACCAGACAGGGCGCCGGATGAGGGCACGGCCAGTGTGGTAGTCCCTGGGGTCTGGCAGGATCTGTCAGCGTGGCAGGCACTGGGCTCCCGCTCCACCCCTTGGGAGAGGATGTCCCAGCCCCAGAACTGAGGGCCTGCAAGTGTAAGCAGTCTCTCTCCTGCCCATCAGCTCCTCGGTGCCTGGAGTATCACCCCCTGCCCCCGCGCCTCTGCAGTTCCACGTGGAGTTTGTCTTCCCTTCCTGGCCTGCTGCCTGGCCCTACTGCGCGCTGCCCCTTTCCACCCCAGAAGCGGCTGCATTTCCGTAGTGCTGGCAGGCTCCTGGGAAATGCACCCACAGAGTCTGCACAGGGCTCTGGGCTGAGGGCACTAAGTGCGGCTAATTCACAGGCAACGTCCAGGGCTTTGCTCAAGACCTTGGGCTTCCCAGCACGGAGGGAAGAAATCAGCAGCTGGGCGCCCTCCTGGGTGCCAGGGACGCGATGACAGGAGGGCAGCTGTCAGAGGAGCCTGGCGCTGTGCTCTCAGAGGAAAGCAGGGCCCATGCCCAGGAGATGCTTCCCATGGGCTTCAAGAGGAGCTGGGGGGCCTTGCTCAGGATCGGACCCAGGGAGGGCTCGTGCAGGGCCCATGAAGGGGGTTCAGGCACTTGGGGCATGGGGCAAAGTGCCCATGCACTGGGAGGCCAGGGGGCAGGGTGCTCAGACACTGGGGGGCCAGGGGGACAGGTGTCCAGGCACTGGGGGGCACAGGGAGGCCAGGGGGCCCAGTGGGCACTGCTGAGAGAACCTGCCCATGGTGATGCCCGCCTCGCCCGCGGAAGGGGTCTAACTCTTACTAACAACACCGTGTCTATTCCGGCAGCGCCCCAGGGGCCCCCGAGAGCGGGCGGCCGCGCAGTGCCAGGCGCTGTACAAACTGCACAGCGGGTCCCTGCCCCGAGGGGCTGGCGACTCAACCAGCCTGGACAGCCGGGGCGGGCGCGGGGTGAGGCCCCAGCCGAGCGATCCAGGGGGCGGCTCTGCCCCTTACCTGCCGCAGCTCCTCCTCCAGCTCCACGGCGCGGGCCAGGATGGGGCCCCGCACCGCGTACTCCACCCGCTTCACCCACGGGTTCATGGAGTCCAGGCTCAGCACCTTGTCCCGCAGCCCGTTCTCCGCCATCCTGGCCAGATCCGCCCGGGCTCTGCAAGGCAAGAAGGGGAGGGAGCTGAGAGCCGGGGGCGGCAGCGGGGCGCCGGGGCGCCCGGGGCTCGGGGCCCCCGGGGGTGCCCGGCTGAGCGCAGCCGCTGCCACCCGCGCAGCCCCGGCAGCCTGCAGAGCCTTCATGCCGCGGGAGCCGCCCGGGAGCAGCGGGGAGCTGGCGGGGGGACGTCCCTGGAGCTGGGGCTTGAGGGGGAGCCGCGGATCCGGGCTGGGGGGGGATGGGGGCGGCAGGTGCCCGGGGAGGGAGGGAAGGAAACTGACCAGGGGAAGGGATCTGGGCTCTGGCTCTTCCCCCCGTCCCCCGGCAGCCTCCAGGGTCTTGGTCCTTGTCTTGCTCCCTCCCCTCTTCCCTGGCCCAGTTCCCTCCCCCCACCCCACCCCGGAGCCTCCAGGGACTTGGTCCTTGTCTTGCTCCCTCCCCCTCCCCAGCCAGGCGTGACCCCCCGCGGGAC
Source organism: Chelonia mydas (assembly GCF_015237465.2). Classification (NCBI taxonomy): domain Eukaryota; kingdom Metazoa; phylum Chordata; order Testudines; family Cheloniidae; genus Chelonia; species Chelonia mydas. The sequence continues at coordinate 3,395,699 of NC_057850.1, read as the reverse complement.
GCCAGCACCTACCCAGCTGCTCGGGAGGCGCCCCGGGTTCCCCGGCGCAGAAGCTCTTTAATACCGGGCAGAAGGGGCAGAAAGGGGGGCGGGGGGCGCGGGGGAGGAGACAGCCCGGTGCTGAAAGAGACACAGGCCTGGGAGGGAGAAGAAAAGGGAGTGAAAGGGACGCGGGAGGCCCTGGGAGCCTGCCAGGACTGGAGCCCATTTGGCACAATGGCAGAAAGCCCCCCCCCCCAGCCCCCCACAGTGTTTTTCACCAGGCTCCAGGAGGGAAATTGGACTTTTTATCTCCCCCTTCCCGCGCTCCTGGCCCGGGGGGCTGCCGGGGCTCGGCAGGGCTAGGCTGGATGGCTAACGATGGGCCTGGGGCGTCCGGAACAGAGCCGGAGGCCCCTGTATCTTGCCAGTGGCTGTCGTGGTTGTCACGGTGCCACCACTCAGAACGGTGCCCAGGCTCCCCGCCACCTGGCTCCTGCAACTGGAGCTAAAGGAGAATCGCCACCAGCCACAGGTGGTACGGGGCCTAGGACACACAGTCAAGTGGTTCTGATTCCATCCAGTAGAGGGCAGTGGAGCACACTGTAGACACATACACACCAGAGGCCTTTCTACAGGCCCGCGGGCTGGGATGCTGGGATGTGCCCAGTAACACCTGTGGGGCTGCCCAAAGGGGCCAAGGAAGAGGGCTCCTCTCACCACAGCCTGCTAAGGGGGTATCAGGCTGGGGAGCGGGCAGGGGCGCTGAGCGATGTTACAGCCCCACCCACCCAGCGGAGCCCAGGTCACTGTGTCCACCAGGCCAGGCCTGGAGCACAACTCCCTCCGCACATGAGGCGGCAAAACCGGGGAACAGGTCCGCTGAACGCGCCAGCCCACAGAGCCACTCACTGCAGGGAGTAGGGGGTGCGCTCCCCTCTGAGCCAGCGCTGCAGCGAGTGGGCTGGGAGGCTCAGCAGGGGGCGCTCTCGTCTCTGAGTCACCGCTGATCACAGTTCCCTGGTGCGGCAGTAGGGGGAGCTGTGCTGCAGGGTGGGGAACTCGGTGCTTGGCAGTACGTCACCCCTCTGGGCCGTTCCTGGGTGGGTCAACAGCCCCCCCACTCACCACAGCCAGTGCTGGGAAGAGGGTGAGGCCAGGTCCCCCCGTTCTCCTCACCTTTCAAGGCAGAGAACCTTGGGGCAAAGTGACACCCCCCCCCTCAAATGGGACCTGCCTCCTTGGCCAACCCAGGCTTAATGCCCAGCAGCAGGGAGAGAAAACCAGGCACCTTCTGCCACTAGGCCTGGATCACTTGGGGTAAAGGAGACTCTCCCTTAGCTGCAGCAGTATAGAGCTTATGAGACACACTTGAACAGTTCAGATGATCTGCCTGGGTTCTTATGTGGGCCGCCTCACTGCAGCCAGGGGCAGGGGTGACACATACCCACCAGCCATAGGTCCCAGCCTCTGGGAACCACCTGAGAAGGGTGGGTGGTTCATGGCCCCACCCTTCCCCCAAACCCTGGAGAGGGGAAGGGACTTGCCCATGGTCACACAGTGAGTCAGTGGCCCAGCCGGGACAGAAGCCATCACGTTCTGCTGCCCTCCAGCCACCTACGGGAACACGCCTCAAGTCACCCCTCACCTGCCTGAGCCCGAGGCCGGCTGGGCTGTCTCCCAAGTATCGGGCGCTAACGATGTCACCAACTGTAGAACCCAACTGAGCTTGGGTCCCGGCAGGTTAAACAATTCAAGTGGACTGATCCGGGGAGGCAGCCTCGTCTCGTAGGCAGGGGGTGGGGCTGGGAACCCGGACACCTGGGTTTGATCCCTGACTTGCTCTGTGAGCTTGGTTGAGTCAGATAAATCTCTTTGTGCCTCAGTTTCTCCTTCTGTAACATGGGGATAGTATCTGTGAGTGACCACCCAGGACCTGCTGCCATCCTGCATAGGCAGCTCAGATTAACCAGTCCTGAAAGCACTGGCTCATGCCACTTGGTGTAGAGGAGAATCTCCATTGTCTGTTGGCAGTATAGTGCATATGGCACACAATAGAACAGTTTGTTACAGTGCTCATCCACCTTGGTAAAGCACTTTGAGACCCACCATAGAAGGTGAGAGACCGATTGTTACTGAGTGTTCCAGCTCACCCACGTGACCCGTTAATGATGCAGGAGCTTTCCTGTCAATAGGTGGAGTTTTTAAAGCATTTCAGGAATTAATAATAGCCATGGGAGGGGAAAAGCCTAGAACAGGGACCCACTGATAACTCCTGAATCTCATGGTCATTGACCCTCTCTGAGCTGGGCAACCAGCTGGGCTCTCCCAAAGCCAGCCAGAGGCCCCGGGCCCAGCCTGCGCCGGCTGACCTAGGGTAATGGGTGCTCAGCCATGCTCAAGTCCACCATCCCCGCTTGAGGTGATCACAGGGCCAGCAGGAGAACATCAACTGCACCCAGCTCTGGGCACGGAGCCACCCAGCGGCCTGCGATCCACTCAGGGGAGGCCGCTCCTCCCCAGAATAGGGCGATGGGAGCAGGGATGCAGACAGTGTGGCACAATGGCCTTCACTGCCCCTCAAGCACGGCACCACCTCACTGTGGAGTGAAGGGGGCACCTTGGCAGGCAGAGCGGCATGGAGCCGGACCAGCCAGGGCCACAGGGAGTGGGGTGAGGGGCCCGCTGTGCAGCGAGGAATTGGTTTCACAGTGCTGGCCGGGGGCCGGTATGATCCAAGGCCGTGGTGCTCACAGGGGAATTTCAGCAGTGGGCAGAGGTTGGGGCGGAGGAGCCGGAGTTTTCAGTTGAGCTGGGTGAGCTGGAAACAATCCGAACCAGCTCTTCGGCATCTGGGGTTAGCGCAAGAAGGGCCCTGCACCCCACCGCCGCAGGGATCCACTGAGCGGGACCAGGGTCTCCCTGGCTCAGCCATCAGCGAACGGGCTGGGGATTTTACAGCCCTCAAGAGCTCTGGGGTTCAGTTTGGGGCAACGGCTCTGGCTGATTCTTGCCCAATCCAAATGGGCTGGACCCAGTGAAATCTTCCTGGGCCAGTCAACCAGCCAGCCTGGGTGGGGACTGCGGGGCCCGAGTCCCCTGGGCACTGAGGGGCTGGAAGCCGGTGTCAGGGAGCAGCTGAGCCATTCTCTCCCCAGTTCTGAGCCTCGTTGGGGTGACTGTCACCCCAGTGTGCTCTGCTTTGCAGACTGTGTACGGGGCTCCCTTCCCCCACCACTGAAATGCAGCCATTTCTGGGGTGGAGCATGGCAGTCGTTCAGCAGAAATACGGCACAGCAGATTGGGACAGGGAGTGAAGCGGAATCCCATAGCCACATGAAACTCTGCTGGGGCACTGGGGAGAGCGCTAACTGCAAGGGCAGAGTGCCCCTACCCCAATGCCCCTGCCCGGCACAAGGGGGCGCTGTGCTGAGGGGAACAGGGCAAGTGACTCAGTAGGGGGCGCTCTCCCCTCTGCCGCTGCCAAGCTCTGAGGCAGGTTGGCTTTGCATCAGTCCCTGGGTCCCTACAGCACAAGCAGACCGACTCCCCTCCAGGAATCTCAACGTGCTTGACACCTCGCAGTCCCTTTGGGAGAGCAGGGTGGGCCCCATTTCCCAATGGGGAAACTGAGGCACAGAGAGGGGCCATGACTTGCCCAAGGTCACGCAGTGAGCCAATGGCAGAGCCAGGAATAGGGCATCCTGGCTGCCAGTCTGCTGCTCTGATCATTCCTGCAGGGCTCCCGCGTAGCCGAAAGCTATCACTGCAGCTTATACATGGCCGGGTCCCCGAACGCCAAGTTCTCTGTGCAGGAGAATGTCCCCTCCACTGCAGCGCCTCCTGTCTGGAGCAGCCACCCTGTAACGCCCTCACCCGCTGCCCCTCTGCTCCGCCAGGCCTGGGCTCAGCTCCTTGCCCTTCCTGAACTCTGGCTCCTGTCGGTGCGAGCGCCTTCCCCTCTGCAGCTTGCACTGCCTTCAGCAACCTCAGTGCAGCTCTCCAGTCCGTTTCCATCTCCCTTCTCCCACTGGCCCCCCGGCTCGAGTTCTCCTCCCGTGGCTATTTAACCCAGCAAAGGGGCATTGGGAGGGGTGTCTCTGGATCTTGCCGGGAGGTTGGTGAGGGGAAGAGCGCCAGTGGGCAGAGCCAACAGGTGGAAGTCTGGCACCAGGCAGAGCTGAGCCTTGTAAACCCCCCCCCCATTAGCGCTGGCAAGGGGACCGGCCCCCAGCCCAGGGAGCCAGGGGAAGGACACTTGGGCCAGGGGGCACAGTCACACCGCAAGAACCCCAAGGTGATTAATACACTGATTTACAAGCGCCAACCCTTGAGGGATTCCTGCAGCCACTGCTGGGGTGGAGCGCAGCAGCCGTCCCAGCGAGCAGTAACAGCACAGAGCGCTTTAGGAGAGGAAGTGAAGAAGAATCCTGTGTCCAGCTGAAATTAAAGGGGATGCAGTGGAATCATGGCCACTGGGATTTGGCCAGGACAGGGGAGTAACTCCTGTACGCCTGCAAACGTACCCTGGGATCTTTAATGGCCACCAAGCGGGCAGGACCTCGGTCGTAGGCTTCATTCAAAAGATGGCACCTCCTGCAGCACAGCGCCCCCTAGTGCGGGGCTGGGCCATTGGGGCCAACATTGTCTGCCAGGGGAGAGCGCCCCCTAGTGAGTCTCCTGGCAGCACAGCGCCCCTTGCTGCTTGTTGGGTATTAGGGTCAGCACTGACTGTGAGAGAACGCCCTCTACTGAGCCCCACCCTGCTCCCTGCAGCACAGCGGCCCCTCACGCTGCACTGGGGCATTGGGGCCAGCCCCAATTCTCCTGCTGTCACGCTCGCCCGGGTCCCCAAAGCCCGCAGCTGTGCTTTGTTAGGATGTCTGTTGATATCGGCTCCATGTTCCCGCCCTGCCACATACACAGGTATCCAGCCAAGTCGCTGGTTCGAGCCCAGGCAGGCAGGAGGCCTGAGCGCCATTCCCAGCACGTGGCTCTTGGGTGGCCTTGGGGGTTCTCAGCCAGCTCCCGGCCCCGTGGCTCTGCCAGGGGCCGGGGCGTGTCCCTGGGGACCAGCCCAGGTTCCTGTGCGATGACGTGATGCTAATGACCATGGAGAAGCCCTTGAACTTCAGCCAGGTGCACAGGAGCCGCTGAGCCGGTTTAGGCCACCCTGGCAGAAGTTGGCTCGTCCAGTTACAACCCCCGGCTCCATGGAGTCTGTACGGCAAGTTCCCTCTCTAGAGCAGGGTGAGTTCGGCACCTCCCAAATTTCCCTGCCCCAGCTGCTCAGGGTGACTCAGAGTCTGGGTGAGTTTGCACCGTTTGCATCCAGGGCACTGCCACCTGCCAGGGCTTAGCCCGCAATCCCCCTCCTGCTTGGGTCCATCAGACTCTGGTTGCCCCAGCCAGGCCAAGGCACCGGCCCTCAGTGAGGAAGAGGCTCAAGGTAACGTCCCAGAACAGGTGGGGATTCCAGAAATAGGTCAGGGCAGGGGTGTGCCCGATCCAGGTGCCCCCTGGCTGCACTTCCCAGCCAAGCAGGAAGATTCAGGGAGAAGGAGGTTATGCCACCCTCCTCCCCGGGTTCCAGCACTGGGAGGGTTAAAGGAGAAGTGGCACCCGCAGGGCCCTGCTGACACACCCACGTGGACCTGACTGATTATCAGTCCATGTGAGCTGAGCCCAGCCGGAGGCTGTGCCGGCCTGGTGGGACCTGATAGGCTGCATGGGGGGTGCTGGGCCCCTCCTGCCTTGGGCCTCCTGCCAGGGCTGCAGGTCCCAGCCCCACCTTCTCAATCACCAGCTGTTGAGACTCCCAGTCCCTTTCCAGACTGGCTCCGTCAGCACCAGCCTGGAGCACCCGCCGAGCGGGCAGTCGCTCCCCACCCCGCTCCGAATAAACAGACCCTCCCCCTCCGCCCCCCAACTGGTGCAATTACCAGTAATGACGCTGCCCAGATGACATGACGTGTGGCGAGCTGCAAACCCCACAAGGACGGAGAACTAGCGCATGGGACAAGGGGCAGGGCCCAGCACCGCGGCTGGACACGCAGCAAGGACGGAGAACTAGTGCAGGGGACATGGGACAGGGGGAGGGGCCCAGCACCGCGGCTGGGGGAGACGGGACATGGGTCAGGGCCCAGCACCGCAGCTGGACAGGCAGCGAGGATGGAGAACTAGCGCAGGGGACATGGGGCAGGGCCCAGCACCGCGGCTGGAAACGCAGCGATTGCTCTGGATGGGGAAGAGCCCAATCCCCAGCCCCCGAATGACTCAGGCAGGAGTTTGCAGTGGGACGTGGATGCGTTTGCCCAGGGTGATTTGGGACTGCAGACCCAGGGGCCTCCTGCCCCGGAGCCTCCAGGTGCCGCACACAGAGCCGGTGTTGGACCCTGCAGTACCAGACCAACACTGGCGCAGAGCAGGATGTCCAGAGCTGAGCCGCCCGAAGCATCGGGGATTGGAGCCGCAAGGTTGTGTCCCGCCAGGCCTTGCCCAGGAGGAGTGGCACCAGGGGACGGGACCATGGAAGGGGGAGCCAGGGGGTAAATCGAAAGCAGTGGGATGACACTGAGCCAAGGAACACGGGTGTCGGGCACAGCCCTGGGGGCATAATGTTGGGGAGGGGGAGCCCCGCCGCCTGAGATAGTCACAGCGGGACAACGGAGAAGAGCTGCCTGGCCTGGGTGGTCCCACCCGTGGGTGAGCTCCAGTGAACAGCCCTGCTCTCCCCACTGCAAGGGGCTGTGACCTGACCAGCCAGCGCCCCCTGCTGCCCTGCCCTGGCAGCTGCCCCAGCCCAGGTAGCCCTGGAGGGAACGTGCTGGGCTGGGCTAGGGGAGCAGCGGGGCATAAAGCAAAGCTTCATGGGAGCTGCTCCCTCCGTGCCAGGCTGCAGGGGGCGCTGCTGGGCATCAGCCACCCAAAGGACCCAAAGGCTGGTGCCCTGCCCCGGGTCCAGGCAGCCCTGGGAACACAGAGCGCAAGGGGCTGCCCATTCGGGCTGGCACTCACCTCGCTGGGGGGCTGGCACTCTCCTCGGCTCCCAGGGGCTCCCTCCCGCCAGCGCACGCTCCCCGGAGCCTGTGGCAGGGCTGCGGCGGGCGGCTGGGAGGGCGTCGCCTCGCTCAGTGTGCAGCCGGAGCAGCTGCGTGACCTTTCCAGGAGCAGCTGCCTGGCGGGGGCAGCCCCAGCCGGCTCAGGAAATGTAAAGAGCTGGGTCTCCCCAGCCCGCCCCTGCCGCACCCCCGGCAGCTCCCCCAGCCACTCCCACCGCCCGCCTCCATCCCTCCCCCCGGGGGGGCTGGAGCGGAGCCGGGGGCCAGTGGGCTGGGGCAGGCGTCCGTCGAACCCAGATAACACTTGGGGTCTGGCCTGCCCCAGCCCACGCGACGCCCTTCGGCTGTTGGAGAGGAGGCGCACACCCTGCGCTCCCTCAGCGACACATGGCGGGGGGGCGAGTTCGCCCAGCTGAGAGGGTGAATGCCCAGGGCTTGCCCTCTGGGTGGGAGCCCTGCAGGGTGGCTCCGGCGGTGCCCGGGGGCTGGGGGCGTGGATCCCTGCCCTAGCACCCTGGGACAGGCCGCCTTGGGTCACTGGATTCCAGTCATTCGTGCGTGCCGTTTTTTGGGGGGCTGGGTGCATGAGCTGAGACCCCTTATAGGGGCCGACATTCACAAGTGCCCAGCACCTGCCCTCTGAGACACGGGCCCTGCCCAGTCTCTACCTGAGTTTCCCCCTGTCTAGTGGAGGATAGCCCTGCCTCCCCCACGAGGGCTGAGCAGGTTCCTATGCTTGTCCCATGCACGGAGCCACGGTGCCCTCTCCCCTGTGGGGCTAGTGTCTGCGAGCCCGTCCCTGCAGCTGGCTGTGGTGGTCACTGGGATCCAGCACTGGGGAGGGGCAGCCCCACTGTTGGGGCCTTGTCCTGTGCCTGGGGGGTGGGCGCAACTCTGGGGGCGGGGCAGCAGGGAACTCATCTCCAATTGCCAGCCATACCTGGAGGGAGAGGGGCACCCAGGCTCCATGGGCCAGCCTGTACCCGGCCTTTCTGCCAGTCAGGGCCAGCTGAGTTGGCTCTTTGCACCACGCCCGTCCCAGGGGGGTCTGTGCTAGGACCCACCCACACAAGGACCACCTGGCGGGGGGTCGGGGCTGTTACAGCCCGGAGCTGCCTGGTGACCATCAGCCCCAGTAAGTGAACCCCTCCTGGGCACCCCCTTGCCTGACCCACTGCTGCCCTCTCCTCCCTGCTGCCAGCCACATGCCACGAGGAGTCAGGTCTGGCTTGTCCCTTGGCCCGGCTGGGGCCATCCCAGCCCAACTGTCAGGCTAGCCCCACAGCTGACAGCTGGAGCAGTCAGTGGGGCACTCGTGGGGGGGGGGGGGAGCGCCTGGGGCCCTGCTCAGATATCAACAGGTGAGGTGGGGAGATTCAGCTCCCAGGAGCCCAGCCCCAGCAGCTCCTCCCCCCTCTGCTCTTCCTATCCCCAGAGGCCATTCCAGTGACCTACCTACCCTCCCCCAGACCGCCCCCCTACCAGCCATCCCTCCACACCCCTCCTTGCCAGCCCAGCACTGGGTGCCTCTGCCCAGCCCCCAGGGCCCCCTCATGCCAGTTCCCTCCCCACACAGATACCCTTGGCCCTCACCCTGAGGGGGCAATGGAGGGGCAATGCCCCTCCCCCACACCCCTCCAGCCACCTGGGTGCAGTTGGGCACCCCTGTCCTTTGGGCTGGAGTGCCAGGCCTGCTTTAAACCATGTCCACCAGGGAGCCAGGGGGCTGCATGGCAGTGACGGGGTGAATGGTGGGGTGAGGGGTGCAGCTGATCAGAGCCCCCAGATGTCTGGAGGGGCCGTATCACCAGTTGCGAGGGCTCCCCCAGGCCTGGCTGAGACACCCTCTGCCCTGGGATGGAGGGTCTGTGCTCGGGGCTGGGGGACACCCCTCGCAGAAAGTCTGGGGCAATTCCCCTGGGAGGCAAAGTTTGGGGGTGACAAGGGAAGGTATCAGCTCCCCCACCCACAACCTTCATGCCCTGTCCCAAGGGGCTCTGGCAACAGCTGGGCTCAGGGATGCCACTTCCCGAGCCCTGGCCATGCCCTCAGCAAGGCCGGGGGACGGGCACCGTGCCAGGACAGCGCCCCCTCCGCGCAGGGCAGCTGGAGTCACACGGCACATGCTGGCACTAGACCAGCTTGGACTGGGGGCGGGGCACAGAGACTGGGCCCATCCTCCAAGAACTGGGGACACCGAGAGGGGACCCTGTCCCCTGTCCATGGGTGGGGTGATACCGCAGAGCGGGTGCAGCGTGACGCTGCTTTCGCTCTCTCTTGGCAGCGTGCAGCGTGGGGAGGGACCCCCCACACACACACAGTTAATGACACCTCCCCATCCCCCAACGAGAGCAGAATCCTGGAATCCCGCCCCTCCCCCACGCTCCCTGGGGGGCAAGGCGCCACGGCGCCTGTGGAGTTTGAACCGGCCAAGGGACAGACCCGCTCAGGCAGGAGATAAGCCCCGCCAGTGCCGGGCACCACATCGCTCCACCCCCGCCGTCCTCTGCCCCCGGGCTGTGGCACAGATGGGCCTGCAATAGCAACCGCTGAACTCGCCAACCCAGGCGAGCCCTGCCAGCCCCACATCCCCCTCCAATGCCCACCTGAGCAGGGCAGGACGGGGGCCCGGGGCAGGTGCGGCAGGACGAGCTCACGGGTGCCAGCCTGCCCTGTGCCCGGGATCAGTGACTGCTGCAGGCCCCTGATGCAGACAGCCCCTCTGAGCCCACCCGCGCAGACGGGCAGAGCCGCCCAGGGTCCCGTGCCAAGGGCAGGCCACAACGAAGGTTTTAGTCTCACCCCCTGGAGCGGGTCCAGCCCCCTCCCGGCCCTGCAGATCCCCCAGAGCCCAGCACGTCATAGGAGCCCAAGGCCTTGGACCAGGCTGGCCCCAGCCCCGTGCACTGCAGGGCACCGGGGGAGCAACAAACCAGGGTTCACCCTTCTCTGCCCTGTGGGGAAGTGGAGGGCATGGGCCTGAAACTGGGGCCAAGCGAGAAGGGCAGCTTGGCTCCTCCCCAACCCGAGGGCCCGAAGGGCATCAGCCACCATTGGAGACGACCCCTCTCAGAGGGCTGCAGGAGAAACCAGCCTGCTCCACACACGCATCCGGGGAAAGGGAAGGGCAACGGAGCAGGGTACGGGGATTAGAGGGGGGTTTCCGGGATGAGGGACAGGGTGCCAGGATCAGAGGGAGGTTTCCTGGGGGTGCAGGGATCAGAAGGAGGTGGCAGGGCCTTAGGATTAGAGAGGGTTTCTGTGGGCAGGATTTGCTCTAGGGCAGAATCCCAACAACCTCCCTGGACCCCCACAGCAGTATCCTGGCTCTCCCAGGCTGCCGGCCATGGGCCAGAGGGTGAAAGCTGGCCCAGGGCACAGAGCCAAAGGGCAGCGCCAGCCCCATCCCTCCCCCCATGCACGCAGCTTTGGGGGCAGGGGGATCCTGGCAAACCCAAACCAGCCCCCACAGCCTGAGCGAAGCCCTGGAGTCAGACTCTCCGCCCCCATTGGGCACATGGGACACCAGCCTCTTCTTCTGCGAGCCCCATGTGAGATGCACCAGGCCTGGGCAGCACCACCATCCCGGGGCTTTGGGGCACGCTGTCCTCAGCAGGGCTAATGCTGGCCGAGCCGCGTGCCCCGCCGACCTGCAGGAACAGATGTAGGGTGAAGGCTGCCCCCGCCCCAGGACTCGGGAAGGGGCGCTTGCCCTGGCTCTCTCGCGCTCACAGGCAGCGCCTCTGGGGGCCAATCCAGGGCAGAGTCCTACGTTCCAGTTCAAAAGCGGCCACTGATCTGGGGTAGGGTTGCCAGGTGTCCGGTTTTTGACTAGAACGCCTGGTCGAAAAGGGACCCGGCGGCTCCGCTCAGCACTGCTGACAGGGCTGCTAAAAGTCCAGTTGGCGGGGCAGCGGGGCGAAGGCAGGCTCCTTGCCTGCCCTGGCTCCGCACAGCTCCCTGGAAGCAGCCGCCATGTCGGGCCCCTAGGTGCCGGGGGATCTGGGAAGCTCCGTGTGCTGCCCCCACCCCCAGTGTGGGCTCCGCAGCTCCCATCAGCCAGGAACCACGGCCAATGGGAGCTTGCGGGGCAGTGCCCGCCGGCGCTGGCAACATGCGCCACGCAGAGCCGCCTAGCCTCGCCGCCTAGGGGCCAGACATGCCAGCCACCTCCAGGAGCAGCGTGGAGTCAGGGCAGGCAGGGAGCCTGCCTTAGCTGTTCCGCTAACCGGGAGCCACCTAAAGTAAGTGCCGCCCGGCTGGAGCCCGCACCCCGAACCCCCTGCCCCAGGTCGGAACCCCATCCTGCACCCTAACTCCCTCCCAGACCCCACAGCCCCACCCCAACGCCCCAGGTCAGAAGCCCCTCCTGCACCCTAACTCCCTCCCAGACCCCCACCCGCACCCCAACCCCCACTCGGAACCCCCTCCTGCACCCTAACTCCCTCCCAGACCCCACAGCCCCACCCCAACCCCCGGTCAGAATCCCCTCCTGCACTCCAACCCCCACTCAGAACCCCCTCCCACACCCTAACTCCCTCCCAGACCTGGTACCCCCACCCCAACCCCCTTCCCCAGGGCAGAACCCCCTCCCCCACCCTAACTCCCTCCCACTACCTGGCTGCCTTTCCCTAATTCCAGCCCCAGCCGGGTTCACACGCAAGGATGGGGGCTGGGGAGAACTAGAGCAGGGAACAAGATTGACAAAGGGGAAGAGAAAAGGAGGACTTGTGGCACCTTAGAGACTAACCAATTTATTTGGTTAGTCTCTAAGGTGCCACAAGTCCTCCTTTTCTTTTTGCGAATACAGACTAACATGGCTGTTACTCTGAAAGGGGAAGAGAGAAGCTCCAATGAATTCAGACTCTCTGGTGATCACCCCCCATCCCAGCAGCTGCTCTACGGTCCTAGAGCAGTTGTGCCATGGCCCCATGCCAGCAATAGGGCAGTCCCACTCCAGTGCTAGCAGGTTGGGAGTGGGGTGACAGTAGCTCACTGCCCAAGCAGCCCCCAAGGAACCCTCCTGCCATCACACCTCCCCCTCCCCTGTGATCTGGCCAGGCTGACCCAAGGGGAGTGGAGATCCATAGGGAGGAACAATTGAGCAGGACACTGCAAGAATGGCTCAGAAATCCCCTGGACCCGGAGAGATGGGGAGCTGGCTGCCAGTTCCCCACGGCCTGGAGAGCGCGGAAGGAGCTGGGAGCCAGCAGCGCTGCCTTCCCATGGCCCCTGCCTCTGCTAGAAATGGGGCAGCAGCAGGAAGGGCTCAGGGAAGGACAGTCAGCTCCTCAGGGGCTCAGCGCATCATGGGCTAGAGCGTCTCATTCAATACGTCACTGGTAACACTTCAGCCTCAAACGTTCATTCCCGCAGACTCCCACGTTCCGATGGAAACTGAGGCACAGAGAGGGGAAGTGACAGGGCCACGGGCAAAGAGTGAGGTGGGGCAGAGCCAGGCAGAGCAATGAAGGTTACTTACCTGTAACCAAGGATCTGGGAGACGGCCGCTGCACGGCCACACTCATAGGATGCGCCAACAGCTGCCGCCTGAATAGGCTCTCACCCGCCTCCCTCGCCCCTCAAACATCCCAGGGCAAGCGCGTAAACCGGGCATGGTGCTGCAGCCACCTCAGTTCCCTCCCCTGTGACCCCCAACCCCTTTGGTCAGTAGGACTCCGCGGTCGAGGGGCATGGCAGGCGGAGAGTCCGTCTCGAAGAACTCCGGTGACAGGCAAGCAACCTTTGTTTCTCCTTTGAGTGACCTCTGCCCTTTCCCACTCATGGGCTAGATTAACAAGCAGTACTCGGGTCCAGGCTGATGGGACCACGGGGTCCTAATGAAATAAGGCCTGCAGGACTGCCCTGCCCAATCTTGCCTCAGACCTAGGTTACAGATGGGAGTGCGCAGTGTTTAGAAAAAGCCCCAGAAGTTGCCCTTGATCTAGCGGCCTGACGCCCCGAGGAAGGGCCAACCCTTTCAATTCATAAACGACTTTAAAATGGTCTGACCCACGGTGACAGGGTTTGTACAGAAACTGCTTTTCCCTTGTTCTTTCTTTTATAAGCAATAAACAAGTTTGGGGACCGTCTGAATTGTTCCGTCCTGTCTAGATAAAGGCTAAAATGCCTCTAACGTCCAGAGCATGTAACAGCCTCTCCAGCCTGAGAAGGGGGCTTGGGGGGAAAACCAGTAAAAAGGTAAACTGGTTTATAGGAAAATCGATCACTTTCATCAAAAACGTTGGGAGTGTGTACGGAGAATTACCTTGTTTTTACGAAAACCTGTGATGTGCGGATCAGCCATTAACGTATGTACACCTGGCGGAAGTGAGGGCTCTTAAAACACTGTCTTAGTAGACAAATGAAATAAATTACAGCTTCCTACAGCCTCAAAGGGGGGCGGGAGGGGGCGTCCATCAATTGTGAGAGCTCTATGGGTAAATCCCAAGCTGGCATAGTGAGTTTTAGTGGAGGGTACAAATTATTTAGGCTCTTTAAGAACCTTTTAACTCCATCATTAATAAAATTAATTTGGGCGCACGCGCACACACGCCCCCTCGTACCCGATACGCTGATATGGCTGAGAGAGGACCCTTTCCTGAAGACAGTGAAAGATCTGTTTCTTTTTGGTACCATAAACATTGTAAAATGGAACTAAGTGGTGCGGCAGCTGGCTCTATACCATACATGGGAACCCACAATAAAAATCTTTTCCATTTGTGACAACGATGCTTCCATGTGGACACGTTCCTAGAATGCAACAGCACATTTTGCACCTTGAATGAACCACTTTTCTTCTAACACGTCCAGTGCAATTAAATGGAGAGTGTAGATCTGAGTAAGAAACCAGCCCCTGTGGTTGCTACAAGTCCAGGGCCAGCGGCAAAGGCTCCATTAGCCCTCTGGACAGGTGAGTTAAGGGCGGATACCATTACCTGGGCCATGCTGGTGCTATTAAAATTACCGTGGCCTTGGCCCGGCTTCTCTTGTTTATCACTTTCTGAATGAGGGGACATGGGGGAAGCCCTGACCTCAGTGCATTCGAAAGGCATTGGATAGCGATTCCCTCGCTCTGCCTGCTCTCAAGCAAAATTTCTGACACGTCTGTTGCTGCTGGCCACATGGGGTGTGTTGTCAGAGGGGCCCCTAAACTGAAGAGGTGTTTTACTGTTTCGTCCTTCAAAGATCACTTGTGCATCTGCCATACTGACCAACTCAGACAGTTTTCTCCCCGCTACATGGATTGCTACTGGATGAATCTTGTAACCGATACGCCAGCTCCAAAGGCTCTTTGATCCAGGTGTAACCGTAGAGAACGAGTCCCCCCTTGCTTGTTCTGAGAGCAGGATGCCATCGGATTGTAAATCACCACCTGAACCACCAAGCCAAGCTGATTGCTCTGCCACCTAATCACGGAGCTGAAAGATCCCCGAGCTTCACCCAACACGTGGTTCGAGGGAACGGAGGCAGCTGGCATGCGACCCTCCTTGAAACCCTCACCCTGGCATGGGCGACCGTCACTGAAGAAAGGGTGAGTGAGGCGCGTCTGCTAGCTCGAGTTCTACCTCTCCCTGAGCCGGAATACGCAGAGAACACTCAAAGGAGAACCCAGGGTCCTGGATCCATGTCCTGCTGTGACCACTAGACCCTTCTTCCCTCCTAACGACCATGCCTGTGAGACCATCTTGTTAGCAGAACACACTGTCCCAGCCCCACCCAGACGCAGTGAATGGGAACATCTGGAACCCAGGCCTCCCTGCCTCTCAGGCAGAGACAGGAGCAGGACTGGGGCGTTTTCAGGCTACTCCGGAAGACTGAGTGTTAGGAATCCCAATACTCCTGGGTGCCAGGGTGCTAAGGGTTAACGGGTGCCAGTGACAGCACCGCTAGGATGAGCCCCACTCCGCAGCCCAATTGCTCAGGGGTGTGGGTCCTGAAGGCCCATCCCCCGTGCAGAGAGACACCCTGACCTGGGGTGGCAGAACACCCAGCCATGGATCCTTGCATTGCCTGGGTCCAGGGAGGGGCAGCCCAGCTCTGTCTAACTCATTTCTTTCAGGGGGTGGAGGCAGTTAGTCCTGATGGGGCAAGGGGCACATTTGGGCCCAAGCACAAGGGCTGCTCACTGCTCCAATGCTGGTTTATTGTGGACAGGAAATAAAGAGACAACAGGAGCTACAAATCAAAACCTGGAGAGATCAAGAAAGATTGTGCCAAATAAAGTATAAAATCAGCACCTCCGAACCCGCCGGCGGGCAGCTCAACCGGGCTGGAACCAAGGCTACAGGACTCCTTGGAAATGGACTTTGTGATCAAAGGAGAGTGCTCGTACAAAACGAGTGTGGTGCCGCTGTACAAACGCACCGTGCAGAGTCCGGTCCCTGCAGGGGATTTTACGCTAGCCGCCATCGCTGGCGAGCACAAGCCCCAGAGCCTAGCAGAGGCCCAGAGCTCCCTGCAGTTGTATTCTCCCAGGGGCAGGCAGGAGGCTCTTGGAGCAGAACCACCGTGGGAGGAAAGATTTCACTGGCCCCGCGGTCAGTACAAGTTCAGCCTAGAGATGCTCTCTCCAAGCTGGAGGGTCAGAGCTGAAGGGGGGTCCCCAGAGGATTCAAAGGTGAGGTTCCTGCTTTCCCCCAGCCAGTGGGCAGCATTACATCCAGCTGGGCCCTTGCTAGGGCTGATCTTCGGCTGGTGAGATGGCGCTGGCTGACGCTTTGCAGGCCGTGAGAGGTGGTGAAGAACGGAGGGACGGGAGGCCTAGCACGTGGGTTTGAATAGCCATGGCTGGATGTAACGGGGCAGAGAGGAATAAGCGAGCGGGGACAATCCCATCTAGGGGATAAGCTATTGCAAGCCAGGAGAGCCACCCCCCAGAGGGACGCCATCCCCCAGCCGACTGGATCCCAGAGAGCGGCATGCTCCTGATTGCGGCTGAAAGGCGAGAACATTTCTTGCTGAAGCTCTTCCACTTCCACTCCACCCACCTCCTGAAGTTCTAATCGTAGAGCCTGGCGCCAGAGCAACAGCACGGCAGGCCGAGAAGGCAGAGCCTGAGGCCCTATGTCAACAGAAGTCTGCCATAGCCCCCCCAGTCATTAATAGAGAGGGACAGGTCTCCAGGTTCCACCATGCCACCCTCCGCAGCAGGCCAAAGGGGCTTTGCTGAGCTCACCTGGGAGTTGGCACACTGGGACTGGGCCCCTGAGGGCACCCCTCAATGGGCGTGAAGCTGGGGTAGCCCTTGGACGCCTGAGACGCTACCAGAGCTGCCCTCGGGTGGGGGTGCGGGGTTCATCATAAGGCTCCTGGGAGCCTCATGCAGCAGGAGGACAAAAACAAAATGTCTCACCTGCGCAGGGAGGGGACACGCGATGGGCCGGGGTTTCTGCAGAGAACGGGAGAAGAGAAGGGTGCCATCGGCATGCCCTGTTCGAGCCCCGTGTAAGCAACGGGAAGCGGGAGGTGCTGTCCAAGACTGCTCCCATTTCGAGCGCTGCTCCGAGGGCCCAGGCACGGGGCGGCTAGAGACCATTACAGATTCATCAGCCTCCACAGCTCCCGCTCTGGCAGATGCAGACGCTGAGCCCTGGGAAGCGCCATGGCTTGGCCAAGGCGTCAAAGGACTGTGGGGCCAGAAACCAGCTCCCACGTCCCGCTCGCAGGCTGTGTTTCCTGGGGAGAGCGGCCAGCACAAGAGGCTGTGCTTGGCCTGGGGTGAGGTGCTTTGCTGAAGTGATTTTACTGCTGAGGGCAGGAGCTCACAAGGGGCTGGGCACACGGCACCATAGCGTGGTGCCCTCTGGGGGGGAAAGGAGGGCACACAGCCCCACACCAGGTGTCCTCTGGGGGGGGGAGGGAAGGGCACACGGCACCATGGTGTGGTGTACCATAGGGGGCACAGGGGTTCAGATTAACGTAGTTAAACCCACACAAACCCACTGTGCAATGTGGACACATACTGGTTTACAATGAGCTTATATCCACGTTGTTTGGGGCGGACCCACATCAGACTTGCACTGACGTGGTGAACTCACCATCCATCAGCACCTTTGGCTGTTTCAGTGCAAGGCTGCGTATGGCCGTGCTGAATTCAGAGTTCAGTTTAACGCCGCTGGAAGAAAAGATGGGAATTACAGCCGACGGCCTTGTTCCAGCACACGCCGAGCGCAGTCCAGCGCTTTCTTTAGTGAATCCAAGCCAGTGAGTGTGATCTAAGCCAGTTGTAAGCCACCACAAAGGGCGTGCCTGGGGACCTACACGGCTTTCCATCCTGTTTGAAATGCACGTTCGTTAAACCAGGACAGCTCGTGTGCAGCCCAGGCCTAGGATGGGACTGCTGGGCTACAAACTCTGTGTAAAGAGAAATGTTCTCACCCCATTGCAGCCATTTGCCTTAGTGTCAGGTAAGCATGGGGACATCCCCTCGCCCCCCAGTGCTATATGCGTGGTATACACTGTGCTCTGAGGGCTCCCATAGGCTTTCCACTCCTTCCTGGGAACCACACGCAGACCCCAGACAGACAGACAGACACCCTGGGAGGGACCTTCCAGCTGACCAAAAGTGGCCCAGCATTTTACACAACATTCAACGCCACCAGGTCCAACAGAGATGCAGCCCTCTGCAACTGCAGGTCCCAGCATGCAACGTGCTATGGGCTGACCCAAGCAGGGGCTGGCAAATTGCATGCGGGGAGCCGTAGACGGTCCAGGACACATCTCTGTACTGACAATGAAGGTCATTGCATTCTGCTCCCATTTGGGCAGGCCTCTGGCTCCCAGCCTGCTGCCCACGCTGCCCTCGACGGGGCACTTGGAGCCCGGCCACTGATCGGTGTCTGGGTCTGGAACATGGATGAGTCCCTGTAAGATAAACCAGCTCCCAGAACTGACCCTGCTGCAGCGTTCCAGAGGCAGCCCCCTGGGGCATTACTGCCATCGGTCAATGAAAGGGAGGGGACACACCCCACCAACACCTTCTCTTGCTAGCGCCTCACATCAGCTTACAGCATCGGTTCTTCTCAGCGGGGGTCTCCTCGGCCGGGGCCGTCAGCTTCAGAAGAGGTGGGTCGCCGCTGGCTGCCGTGTAGTGGACAGAGTTCTGCTCCACGTCCGGGCGGGGGTGACTGCTGCTGCGCAGGGTCTCAGCGAGGCCAGGCGCGAGGGGGCCCTCACCCTCGGTGGGAGGATAGTCCTCTGGGTGGTGTCGCTGGAGCTTGGTGGCTGCCCGCTGGCGTTTGAGGTCTGCTAGCGTGTGGTGGGACTTCTCCTTGCACAGGTCGGCCGACAGCTCCTCTTGGGTGGCCAGCTGGTAGGAGACGCTGCGGTCCAGCCTCTTGGAGTAGAGGTGTTTGGGGGGGCCAGGGGCAGAAGAGCCTGCAGTTCCATTTCTCTGGCTCAGCCCCGGATTCTGATGCTCATCTCCCACCAAGACCCCTGGACCTGCCACTTCTGCCTCGGCGCCCTGATGGGGAGGAGAAGAGTACGGTACTCAGCCTTCGGGCTGGACACCTGGAGCCCTGCAGGAATCCATGGGGGGGTCCCACTAGCACAGGCTTGGGGCTGCTGGGGGCACATGGGGCACTGAGAGGGAAGTGCTAAGGGCTGCCAGGGGAGCAGGACCTGGGACGTGCTCGGGTGGTTTAGGCCAGTGATACTCGGTTCCAACCACATGGGGCACCCAAGAGCCTTGTCCAGGGCTCTCGGAGCCTGCTGCTGCCGGGTGGAGGCAGGAGCCCTGAGCATCCATTCAGGGTGGGGGTAGCAGCGAGGGGGGAACCCACCTCTCCTCTCCCTGGAGCTGAGAAGAGGGACAGGAGACAGACACGCTCAGCGCCAGGCGGGACCATGCAACGCGGCCGTCTCACTCCAACACGGCGTGCCAAGGGGCTGCAGGGAATGTGGGGGTGCTGCGGCTGTCCCCACTAGGGCGAGGCCCCTACTCACGGAGAGGTGCTGCTGGAGCTCAGCGTCCGTTTGCTTGTCCTCGTCCTCAAGCTCAGCCTCGTTCTCCCGGTGCTGCACCTGCTGCCAGACGATGGCCTCTTTCTCGTGCTCCTTGCGATACAGGTTGGTGCGCTCCGTCACACTGACCCGCCGCACCACCTTCCTGGGGACAGCGGAGAGCAGGATCAGCATGGCTGGGAAACAGGGGAGTGCTTCCCGCCAGGGAGTGAGCCAGTGCCGGGCAGATGAACGCCAGGGACTGACCTCTCCGCAGCTGCTATTCGGTTGGGGGCAAACGCCTTCGGGACATTCATTTCCAGCTGGTGCTGAAAAGCGGCGCGGATGGTGCACGGACAGGCCCAGAGATGTCCTGCCACTGGCCTGATCACTTATCTTTCCATGGTTACGGATGAAGGGGATGGGCACAGATTGTATTCAAGCCGTTCTACACATTTAAAAGGCGTGGTTTTGCTGGAGCCTGCTCAGCTGGCGGGGGAGGGGGGTGCCTGGGTGGCCCATTAACAGCAGCCCCGATGGCAGCAGAGCGCCATCGTGTGTTCAGTTTGGGCACAAAGCCGGTGGGTGCAGGGGACTTCAGAGCCTAGCTGCGGCTAAGGTGCGAAGGGTCCGGAGCTCCGATGACGGGAAGCCTCAGCTGAGTTCCCCAGATCTGCCTGGCCCCTGGGAACGAGGGTCCTGCTCTGGGGTGGCCTCTTCCCCCTGCGAGGGAGGCCAGCTGTCTGTAGCGGTCCCCCCCGGCCTTACCCTCGGCTGCCAGCGCTGGAGGTGCGTCGCTGCAGCAGCGACTTGTGCTTGTCGTGAGACTTCATGATGGCATCATGCTTGTGCTTCAGCTCCAGCAGCTTGGCCCGGACCTCCTCATCGCCGCACACGTCTGCAAGGGTCACACGGGGGAGGGACGGGGGGTGAACAGCCACGTGGCTCCAGAGCAGAGCCAGCCCCAGGCATGCACTGCGCACCCCTCCTTCCCAGCTCTGCAATCCCGCCACGGCAAGGATCATCCACTCCCTGCCCACTGGGATCTCCTCTGCTGCCAGCCCCTTCTCAGGCATTCCCGCCTCTCCAGCTCCCCTGCTACCTCCACTCTCCCGACTGACCGCTGAGCCACGCAGCCTCCGGGATGGTCCCCCCTCAAAGCACTCACTCTGCCCTTCTCATCCCCTGCACTCCGCCAGCCCACCTCACCGCTCACAGAGGAGTACACACCAGCAGAGCAAGCAGGGAAGAGGAGTATGCCAGGGAAGGGGGGAACGTTTGGGGCAGAGAGCAGATGACGTGGGGAGAGATGGGAAAGGGTCTTCAGACGGCAGGAGCTCCTCAAACACCAGCCTCTTTCTGCTCTCTCACCTGCCCCCGATCCTCCTCACACCCCACCTCTTCTCCCCAGCCCAAGAGCCTAACCATGCCGACGAAGGGAACCGAATCAGAACTAAGCCCCAGCCTTCCAGCATACCCCACGCCCAGTCTGCTTCAACCTCCCTGTTGTATCCGCCTTTCCCCACCGCCTGCCCCCTACACGCTGTGCTTGGGTTAGCCTGTTCAGGCTACCTGACTAGGCAGTGTCACATGATCGTTTATATGCTGTCTGCGTGTAATGGTCATTTGCATTATGTTTGCGGACCATAATCCCATGCTTGGGACTCCGGCTCCCTAGGCACTGGAGGTCAGGCGAGGGGGCAGGTGGGCTCTGTGCTGCTGAGCCCCTGGAGGATGGAAGCCCCAGCAGGACTGGGAGAAATGGGGCATTTTCACTCTCCCGGGCGGGTTTGGAGGAGCAGGCGTGGAGGCGGAAAAAGGAGGTGGGGCTGGGAAGGACCCCTGCTGATCCCCGAATGGAAAGCGTGGCTTTGAGGTGAGGACAGGAGGGGGTCTAGGACCTTTCAGGGGGTTCAGGACGAGGTGGGATTGGCAGTAGGAGTGGCTGCAGGGTCCTCGGAATGCACTGCTGGGTTGGGGAGGAGCCTGCCACACGAAACACGACAAGGCACCTCGGAGGATTTGCAGAGTCAGAAAGTCCGTACTGCCCCCATCACCTCCCCGCTCCACTCCCCTCCCCTCCCCATCCCATCCATCGCCACCAGCCTCTGCCTCCCTCGGTCTCTCCCCTTCCCTTGCACCCCTCCAGCCTCCTCCATTCCCTACTCTCCTAACGGCTTGACTCACCCAAGGGTGTCTCGTCCAGCACAGACTTCCCATTGAGATCAGCTCCATGGGCCACCAGCAGCTCCACCAGATGGATCTGACGGCACCAAGGGAAGTTGCCTTTAGCGAAGCAGGAAGAATCTAACACACAAACCTGCTCCGCCCCCGAGCTGAGGGGAAAACGCCCCTCTGCCCCCATCACCACCCAGCTGGGAACCGCGTATGCCAGAAGCGGAGACGCTGCAGCCTCTGCAGATCAGCTCCCTCCTGCGTCCTGGGCCTGTCGGCTCCCACTGCCATAATGGGCCCCGCATGCCCTGTGCCCGACAGGAGGGAGATTTCTAGCACCCCTGCCCACCCCCTCCCCCATCCACAGCACGTTCCGATTCCTGACTGCTGAGCTGCAACAGCAGGCTTTCACCTGAGCTCCCTCCCGCCCATTGACACCCCAGGGCCCTTCGGGAGGAGTTGGGGTGGCCCTGTGCCCAGCACCCACTCTCAGTAGCCATCGCTTCCATATGCCTGGCCCCCGCACATTCCTACGGAAAGCACGCTGGCAGGCCCGACAGCAAGGGAATGCAATCCATGACCAGTGCTGAGGTGGCTGTGCCACTAGGAGGCGCTGTACTCCACCACTGGGAGGATGTTCTAGGGTCGGAAATTCCCAATAGGAACACTCCGAGTTACCAGCTGCCCACCCCTCAGCCAGTGGGCTAGATGTGCATTCTCACCTGCCTACAAGTACTCACCTGCCCCCAGCAGGCGGCAGCATGGAGGGGCTCCCACCCATCATTGTCCTTCGCGCTCATGCTGGCCTTGTGTTCCAGCAGCAGCTCGGCAGCTTCCAGGTAGCCATTTGCCGAGGCAATGTGCAGCTGCAAAGCAGAAGTTGCCAGCGCTAGAACCCCGGGCCAGGCCCTAACGCCAGGGCTGCTCTCTCCAGCAAAGCTTGGCTGGGATGGCTAAACCAGCAAACCTGCTCAGGGCAGATGCTGCTGGCACCTGCAAAGAGGCGGTTTGCTGGGACAGCTTATACTGATCCCGAGTGAAATAAACGATAGCAGCATCCAAGTGCCTTGCCCAGTATCGCTGCATTGACACTAGGGTTTATGCCAGTAGAGAAGCGTTACAGAAAGTAAAATAACTCCCCCCGCTCCCCACACTGGTGTTACTCTACCGTCGAAGTTGATGACACTAAACTGGGAGGAGAGGTAGATATGCTGGAGGGTAGGGATAGGATACAGAGGGACCTAGACAAATTAGAGGATTGGGCCAAAAGAAATCGGATGAGGTTCAACAAGGACAAGTGCAGAGTCCTGCACTTAGGACGGAAGAATCCCATGCACCGCTACAGACTCGGGACCGAATGGCTCGGCAGCAGTTCTGCAGAAAAGGACCTAGGGGATACAGTGGACGAGAAGCTGGATATGAGTCAACAGTGTGCCCTTGTTGCCAAGAAGGCCAATGGCATTTGGGGATGTATAAGTAGGGGCACTGGCAGCAGATCGAGGGACGTGATCGTTCCCCTCTATTCAACATTGGTGAGGCCTCATCTGGAGTCCTGTGTCCAGTTTTGGGCCCCCCACTACAAGAAGGATGTGGAAAAATTGGAAAACGTCCAGCGGAGGGCAACAAAAATGATTAGGGGACCGGAACACATGATTTATGAGGAGAGGCTGAGGGAACTGGGATTGTTTAGTCTGCAGAAGAGAAGAATGAGGTAGGATTTGATAGCTGCTTTCAACTCCCTGAAAGGGGGTTCCAAAGAGGATGGATCGAGACTGTTCTCAGTGGTAGCAGATGACAGAACAAGGAGTAATGGTCTCAAGTTGCAGTGGGGGAGATTTAGGTTGGATATTAGGAAAAACTTGTTCACTAGGAGGGTGGTGAAACACTGGAATGGGTTCCCTAGGGAGGTGGTGGAATCTCCTTCCTTAGAGGTTTTTAAGGTCAGGCTTGACAAAGCCTTGGCTGGGATGATTTAGTTGGGGATCGGTCCTGCTTTGAGCAGGGGGTTGGACTAGATGACCTCCTGAGGTCCCTTCCAACCCTGATCTTCTATGATTCTATGAAGTTTCTAGTGTGAACTTGGGCTCAGATGGAGACCAGTCAGTTCCATCTGGGCCTGTCCCATTTGATCAGCAGTCTCCAGAGACAGAAGGGTATGGAGTCACTTCCTTCCCTGCTGTGATCAACAGGCCAAGGAATGGGCACAGAGGGGACAGCTAGCGAGCCAGCTGGCCATTCTTCCCAGGCCACACCCAAGCAGCTCTGCAGCAGGAGCCAACATGCTGTGCAAGGAGGGGGTTCCACTGTGAACTGGATCCTCCAGAGGCAGGCGCATGCAGGGCCTTGGTTATCAGGGCAGAGAGAGCTGGAGCGCGCACTCAGTGCATAGCCAGCGCAGAGCGTGGTGCATCGGGGAATGTCTTCACTGCACCCCATGCGGCTGAGGAGACAGACTGCTGCATTTTGTACTAGCTGGAGCTTTCTCAGGGCAGGCAGCTTCTGGCAATGCAGGGTTGCAATGATCTACCCGGGTGGTCGCAGACATGTGAATCATTGTAACCAGGCCAGAGCCTGATGGGAGCCTTATTGGGATCCAGGAAGTGGGCGGGCGAAGCCTAAGGGGGAGATCCACAGGACCTGGGAAACCAAGTAATTACGGGGGACAACTAATGAACAACAGGGACGGGAGTGCGGTCAAAGGGTCAAACGAAGGGAACCGGACGGGGACACCGAGCAGAGAGAAGGGCAGATGTTCTGGCCAGACCCAGGTGGAAGTGGGAGGTTCTTGCTGCCATGGCTACCTTGACTTCTAACAGCTCTGAGGGATCCAAATGGACCCCAAGACCATGGACTGCGTCTGAGCACATGGACTGGGACTCTGCAGGTGGAGACACAGTGGCCCCAGATGGCTCTTTGTGGGCTCGGACTGAGCCGTTTCAGTGCATTTGCATTCACTGCACAGCCTTTAGGTGGGATGGGAGAACCCGGTGCTCAGCAATGGCAAACGCAGCAGGATGGACTTGCCTTGTCTGCGGACAGGAGATGGTTCTCCACCAGAGCCACAAGCGCTGTCCTAGGCCCCAGGACTGCAGCAGCTGCTGGGGGATGTGGAGACTGGGTTTTGCTAGCTTTCAGTTTGGCTTGCTTAGAGGCACAGGTGGTGGCCCTGACTGCTGGCAGTGCTTCCACGGCTATTGGTTTGAACAGGCAAAGTCCTTGGAAGGAAAAGCTAGTGGTTCCGGCCCTGCTGCTGGTGGCCTACGAGGCGTCCCGCATGAGGAGGAGCTCCAGAGCAATGGGTCAGTTCTAGTCTCTCCCCAGCCACGGCCGGATTGAGTATGTTCACCAGTGCTTTGTCCCCCAAGAGGTGGGGCTTGTGCTGCCTCCCTAAGACCAGTCCCCCACTCCGTGTTCCCAAGCAGCCATGGTCTCCTGCGCCTCACTTCTCGGGCAGAGCTCTCCCTAGCTCTCGGCACTATGACGGGGAACTTACCAGAGTGGCACTGTGGTCAAGTGGAGTGTTCAGATCGGCACCTGCCTGAAGCAGCTTTCGGATATCTTCCACCATGCTGTGCTCCGTGGCGGCTCGGGCCTCCTCAATCGCCTCCTGAGTTATTCCTACACAGAGAGTAAGTGCCAGGAGGGTAACCATGGCAGATGGGACTGGGGGCTAGCCTGTACACCAGCAGCAAGGCTGGGAGGTGTTTGCTTATTGGACTCCAGGCCAAGGACCATGCTGGTTTCTTACAATCTGCACTAGTCTACCCAGGAAGACGCACACACATCCCTTGCCCAAAAGCAGCCATCTGTCCTTGGTGCCCTCATCCACTCTGCACCGTACCCGAATGACCTACCTGCTTCCATCTCATTGCTGACAAAATCCACCCTTCCCCTGGGTCGCTCCCCTCTGCTTAGTCTCCCATCTGTACCGGTGTCTCCAACAACTGGATCTCCCACCATCAATCTCCCCCCATCCCCCATCCCCAGTTTTCCCCCAGGCCCTTCAACATCTACCTTCCACATCAGGGGCCAGCTCCTCCCTCCTCCCCTTCAGGGCTCAGGCCCACATTCCCCTGCTCCCTTGTCTCCCTCCACTAGCCTGCTTGCCCAGTTTGACTTTCTTTCACCCTTAGCCATTGTCCATGCCGCCCTCGCTCCGTGGGACGTCCTTCCTGGTCCTGTATGCCAGACAACCTGAACGCTGCTCCTTCAAACCCCTCCTCAAAATCCATTTCTTCCACCAGCTCCACTCTTGTCCCGCACTCCTGCATCAACTTGATGGGTTTTATACATAAACAAATGGATGTGTTTGGTGCAGGTAACTCTCCTAGCCTCAAAGTATGCGAGCTTCCCATCACTCCCACTCCCCTTGCCAGCTAGCGTTTCTCCCTGTGTCTAAGTGGGGTTTATTGAACGTAGACTGGCGGCTCTTCACGGGGAAGATCACGTCTGTCTGTCGTCAAGTGCCATGCACACCCATGGCACTGTATAAATAACAAAAGGAGCAAGAAATCAATGGTCTCTGTGAAAGAGGCTCATCACCCACCAGCAAATCTCCGTGGTTAAGAGGAAGGAGACTGCTAAGAGGGTTCCCTACAGCCCTTTCCCAGCCCAGCCTGGAGCCATCAAGCAGGGGAGGAGTCAAAATCTTGATCTTAAGAAGTGATGCTCCATCATTCTAGGATGTGTCTCTGTGTCGGGAGAGCACTAGAAACAGAAGCTGCGCAAGGAGAGAACCCACAGATCTCACTGGAAGGTAAATGGGGCATTCTGGGTTGGACACTGCTGCCAAGGTGCCAACCCGCCCAGCCCTGACAGTGGCTTACTGCACCATGGAGGGGGCTTGCAACGCCCGAACAGAATAGGACAGCCTGGGGGGGGGGGAGGGGGGGGAGGGGACCGCACCCAGCAGTGTGTGAATAACCATGAAACATCAATGTGACAACAGGGAAAGGGAATGAGACACCAGCCCAGAACTGGGGAGACTCACCCTGATCTGCCATGGCCGTTTCAATGTAGTCCAGTGTCACATCGTCCTCGCAGAGGTCGTATGGCATGTTCCCGTCTGTGTTCACGGCCAGGAGATTGGCACCACTGGGCAGGGGAAGAAGAAGAAATAAACAGTGAGGAAACAAGGCAGGTGGCTACCTCTCTGCTGTGTCCATGGTAATGCCATGCACAGCACCCACGTGCCGCTGGGCAGCTAGTGTAACAGATACAAGGAGCTGTTTTTATTAACGAGCCACCAACGGCTTCTGGAAAACATTCTCCATGGGCATGATTCTGCCTGTCTTGTAGATTGGGTTTCTTGTCCCGCCTCCACTATCAGTCAGGGACGGCTGCATGAAACAGGATCCTTGCTCCTCAAGGGTCTGGCTGCTGCTTCTTCAGCAGAGCCCTGCAGTCCCCCTCTGGGGCACTGCACTCTCCTCCGGCACCACCCCATGTGATGGGCGTCGGCAGGGACAGTTGGACTCTGCTGGGGAAGGAGCAGCTCTGTTCTCCTGTTTCCACACTGACGTCCCTGGCAGGATGAGGAGGTGGCAGAGGAAAAGAGTCCTCTCTCCAGGATGTTTTCAAAGAGGCTCTGGGGGGGTTGCGGGGGCACAGAAATCCAGCCAGTGGGAGTTGCAGATCTGGTGTCTGATGAGACGCTGAAGAAGCCCATGTTACCCCTGTTCTTTCAGGAGCCTGTCTGTCCCCATTTGCCTCCCCCGTTGTTCCTACCCAGGCTTACTCCTCCTGGCTACGCTTTGCCTTCCCCAGGCGGCCCCAGATTGATGCACCCCCCGTTCTCCTCCTAACCCTACTTCCAGCTTTAAAACACAGACTCAGCTGAGGTGCTGCCGAGCGACCAGGGTGCCATGAGGACTGCAGGCAGCCTCGAGGGGCTGGGGGATCAGCAGGCAGGTCCATGCTCGTCCTCAGCTGGCATTCAAACCCCAGCCCTCCTGGGCAGGGAGTGACGGGGAAAGGCCTTTCATAACTCGGTCATGCTGTACAGCAAGAGCAGCAGCAGAGGATTTACTGACGCAAACTGTCTCGTCCAGCTGCAGCCGGGCCAAGGCCTCACTAACAGGAGATTCCTGCAACAGCCCAGATGGAGGCAGATTGGGTTACCTGGTCAACAATACACCCCCATTAAACATTTACAGCCCGACAGGCAGGGTTCCAAACAACTACAACGGAGTCTCACAACGTGACTTCAATCTGAGGGGAGGGGAAATAAGCAAGCTGCAAAAGATGCAATTGTTCCAGGGGAGGCGAGCCCCCGAGGGTTAATACTCCGGCCTGCCTCCTCTGAAAACCTGGGTGTTCAACCCTGGCTTGGGTCACAGGAAAGAGAGATGCCTGGGCTAGGTATAGGACCTCTAGGTGGCATTCAGCAAATCATCCCTGACAGAGCTCAGCGACTGCATAAGGAAGTATGAGGACTGGACAGCAGGGGGTGCTCCAGAGTCAGGACTGGAGGTGGGGGGTGAGTGGAACTGCTGTGGGCTGTAGCCGTGTTGGTCGAGGTGCGGGAGGTAATATCTTTGATTGGACCAACTTCTCCTGGGGAGAGAGAAGCTTTCAAGCTGCACAGAGCTCTCCTTCAGGTCACAGGGGTAGAGACTGGGATAGAAACAGTCACAGCCAGGAATCATCCCAGGCTGAGCTAATTCTGTCAGACTATCTGGTGCCAGGTTCACTTCCCTTGACTCAAAGCTAGGTTGGGGGGTGGCAATCCCAGGGCCAAGGAGGATTCTAAGCAGTTCTGGGTGCCCTCACTCCAAGCCACCTTTCCTGCCCAAGGCTGCAGGGTCACTGCCCCAATCAAGTCCCAGGACCCTCTGAACTCCAGAGCAGCCGCTAGAAGAGTCTCCTTCTGGGAGTACATCGCTCTGTTATGGTGCACCTGGTAGGTTTCTTCATGAGCCCTAACTCTCCCGCTCCTTCCTCACCTCAGGCTGGTCTGTTTGCAGCCCCTTTCCGCTCCGGGGAGAGAAGGCCGCTCATTCCCTTCACCCACCGTCACGCCCCCGCCCCGGCCCCCGCCTGGAACGCACAGGAACCTGCGTACTGTTTAATCAGCAGCTCCACCAGGTGCAGGTGCCCGCAGGTCGCAGCGGCGTGCAGCGGCGTCCAGAGCTCGCTGTCGCAGGCGTTGACATCAGCCCCGGCCTCCAGCAGCAGCACGACCACGTCCCCGAAGTCGTCGATGCAGCACTGTAACACGAGAGGGAGCAGAACACGGTGGTCACTGCAGCTGGGGACTGACAGGCCTAGAGGAACAGGCCCTGTTTTTGCATGAAAGGTTCAGCCAAGACAGAGCAAGCTGCTGCCCCCTCACTGCAGACCTCCACCAATTACCCTTAGACCTGCCCCGGAGGAAGCCTCTCTGGAGGGGGTGAGACTTGGGGCTCCATGGCTCAGCCAGTCCTTGGCTACTTCATGGGAATGGCTTTTGTGAGGTGGATCTCAGCCACTAGGACCAGGACTGAAAGCCCAACTCTCTTGGTTAGAGCACAGGACAGGCAGCCAGGACTCCTGGCTTTAGGCTCAGCTCGGCTACGGACTTGCTGGGTAACTACGGCCAAGTCCCTTCCTCCTCTGTGCGATGGGCTAACTCTACTGACCAGACTCACAAAGAACTTGTGAGGATAAATTCATGGATGTCTGTAAACGGCTTTGAGATCTCTGGAGCGAAGGCCACAGCATTTCCTGCAGAGCACTAGAGAGCAGACAGGTAGAAATGACTCTGGGGCACTAGCCAAGTGCTGATTTTTTAACCCTCCGCTGGGAACCATCTATGTTTGTTCCTAAGCCTGGTGGAGGCGGGGGCCCAACAGGTCTCTGTCTCTGACGTCCATGAACCAGCAACCTGGAGAACGCGGTTTCCTTTTGAAGGGCTCTTGGTTCAGATTTATAAGCAGCTCTTTAAGATGCTGACCCTGTCTGACCAGGATGGGACTGGCTTACTCCCAGCAAACCAAGACATGGCAACAGCAGGAGAGGATGCCGGCCCGCCTGTTACTCAGGGAAAGGAACCTGCCTGACAGGAAGGGGCAGTGCACAGTGTTGCTGTAGCTGTGTTGGTCCCAGATGTTGGTCCAGAGCAGGGGCAGGGAACTTCTACCCACCGGCTCTCTGTCCCCACTGACAGCTTAGCCGCTGGGGGGATCCTGGTCACTGCGAACACCCACCAGAAGGGCTCTTGGGAAAGGAGGTGGAAGCAAGCCAGTACTGTTAGATGGGTGTGAAGGGGACATTGCTCTGAGAGGTTCTTAGAACTGATCGGTGGATTCATACTGCAAATTCCTGCCTGATGATGGACTGACAGGCTTCTCAGGGAGCGGAGGCCAATAATGCACCTAACCCCTCTTCAGTACCATCTGCAGCCCATGTGAAGAGCTCCCGCCTTGTCACCGCTTGGAGCTCCTAGCATCGGCAGACAGGAAGTCCTGGCCTGCAGGAGGGTGGAGAGAGGGAGAAGGCATTACTTTCTCCCAAGAGTTCAGTGCATGCTGGGGATTGGTGAAGAGAAACACATCAGTGGCTTGGCATCAGGACATTCTCCAGATCACAGAGAGTGAGGTGTCAAGAGAAAGGAAAGAGGCAGGGGACAGGGAGCAGAGCGGAAAAGAGGGCCCTGGAGGGAACCTGAAAGAGCTAGGATCACTTTGGTCTTGATCCTCTTCCCACTGAAGTCAGTGGCAAAAGCTCCTTTACGCCAAGTCAGGGGATCGGAGCCACTTGAAATGGGAGGTTTGGTCTTTTTGAACCCTAGGAGGCCAAATTCAAAGGGCTTAAGAACCGTGGGTACTGAAGCCCATCAAGCAGATGAGCAGGGAGTGATCTGAAAACCAAAGCACCAGCCACCGCAGAATCTCGACTGGAATTAGCAGGAGTCCAAACCCACCGTACAGATAAAGGGGGTGGAGCTCCGTTGCTGTGTACGTGTGGCGTTAACTGCGGTCTCTGCACACAGCGCAGTGCTCCACACCAGGCGAGACGCCCAGGCACCGGCCGGCACAACGTGACTCACCACATGGAACGGGCAGGCTCCACTGCTGAACTCGTCACTTAGGCTAAAATATTAAAGCCCCAGTCAGACACCAAAGTTTGAGACAGAAAGAAATGAGACCTCAGCCAGACCGAAGGCCATATCTACACTAGCAAGCTTAGAGCAGCACAGCAGTACGAGTGCTCATGTAGCCGCTCTCTGCGATGGAAGAGAGCTCTCCCGTCGACACAGTAAGACCACCTCCACATGCGGCTGTAGCTACGACGGGGAGAAGCTCTCCCGCTGACAGCGCGGTCCACACCGGCGCATCTCTCGGTGTACAGGTCGCATCATACGTACATTTAACGTAAACGAATTCAACTACACGCACTTGGCAAAAAAAAGAAAAATAACAAGATACCTGTAAATAGTGCGGGCGATTCCGCCCACCCTTCCACTCAATGAGCGTATGCCCCGGAGTGAGAGTGAGATGGGAGACGTGAATCTCCTGTTCCCTCAGTCGGTCTCAGTTCCTGCGTGCCTCTCATAGCGTGAGCATCTCGCCGCGGTGAGTGTGATTCTCGTGTCTAAAGATTCGTATTTTTCATACAACATGGCCCCTAAACTCAAGCCAACTACTTCATCTAGTGCTCAGCCAAAGGAACAGCGATCTGTTCCAACGCTGGAGGAAAAACTGGTTGTGTTGGACTTACTGAGAGATGGTATGTCGGTCTCCAACATGGCGCGTAAATATGGCCACAACAAATCTAGCATCCGTGCCATCAAGATTTGAGAGAGAGAAATTTGTCAAGCCATGGCATCAAGTGCTCCAATAACTGCTAAGGTGACGAGCCAGGTGCATGATAAGACTTTAGTGAAGACTGAAAAGGCATTAAACTTATGGCTGGAAGGCATGAACCGTAAACGTGTGCCTATCGATGGCAACACGTTGCGAAAAAAGGCTCTTAGCCTCTACGCGCTGTTCAAACCTCCCGCCGAAGAGGGACAGCCTTCTGAGGAGAAGGAATTCAAAGCCAGCCAAGGTTGGTTTAACAGTTTTAGGAACCGCTTCAACCTCAAAAACGTGCAGACTACTGGTGAAGCTGCATCTGCCAACGAAGAGGCAGCAAAAGCCTACCCCGAACAATTAAGGAAAATCACAGAAGAAAAGGGCTATCTTCCCGAACAAGTTTTTAATGCTGACGAGACTGGGCTCTTCTGGAAAAAAAAATGCCGAACCACACTTACATTTTGAAATCGGAAAGACAAGCCCCCGGCTTCAAAGCAGCTAAAGACCATGTGACTGTGTTGTTTTGTGGCAATGCGGCTGGGCATTTAATAAAGCTGGGCTTGTTCTACAGGGCTGGAAATCCCCGTGCCCTAAAAGGCAAGAACAAAAATCTCCTGCCTGTGTTCTGGCAATCAAATAAAAAGGCTTGGGTGAGGGCAGCATTATTTCTGGATTGGTTCCATAAGTGTTTCATTCCGGAGGTCAAACGGTACCTCGAAGAGAAAAGGACTTGACTTTAAAGTGCTGCTGATCGTAGACAATGCTCCTGGCCATCCTGCGGCACTCCGGTTTGCGCATAACAATGTGGAAGTTGTCTTTCTCCCCCCCCAATACCATCTCCATCCTCTCGACCAAGGCCTGATTCGCTGTTTCAAGGCCCTGTACACAAGGCTGACGTTCTCATGGATACGTAGCACTATGGATGCTGATCCCAATCTCAATGTGATGGAGTGTTGGAAGTCCTTCAACATTGCCGATTGCATCACTTATATTAAACAGGCAATGGATGCAATCAAGGCTGAAACAGTCAATGCATGTTGGCAAAACCTATGGAAAGAATGTGTGAATGATTTTAAGGGTTTCCCGACCATTGACAAAAAAGTGAAACGCATTGTTCAGGTGGCCAGGTAAATGGGCGGTGGTGGTTTCATCAACATCCTTGAGGAAGAAATTGAAGAATTAATCGAGAGCCATAGAGGAACATTGACTAACAAAGAGTCAGAGGAACTGATAAAATCGTCTATAGAAGACGAAGATGACGACGACGACCAGGAAGAGCCAGCAAGTTGGAATCTTCATAAATTTGCTGAAGTGTTCCAAGCAGCGAAACACCTGAATGATTTAATTTCTGAATACGATCCCTCTATGGAACGAAGCCGCAAAATCACACGGAGTATTACGCACGATTTGAGACCGCACCAAGAAACGTTTGAGCCACTCAAGAGACAACAGCGACAGTTGCCGATCACCATGGTTTTCAAGGAAAAACAACCGGCAGCAGACGAGCCTACGCAATCAACTTCTTGAGCTGAACCAGAGCCAACCACTTCATCTCCGACTCGCTCTCCGTCACCCAAGCTCTCCGCCACCTCTGTCTCCTGGATGGACATCAAGCCCTGACGACCCCCTGTAATTATGCCCCTGTAATGAAAGATACAATGCTGTAAAATTATATTTTGCATATGTTCTCTTTATTATATACTGTACATTACTGTATACATTATACAGTTATACATATTACTGTACAGGGCTGTATACACAAAACCATGTACAGTATACTGTACTTTATGGATGATTTAAGGGATTTTCAAGGGTAATTTTGACTATACACAATTTTTACCTTACACGCTGACTTTAGAACCTAACCCCCACGTAAGATGCGACTCCACTGTAACTTACATCGCTCAGGAGGGTGTTTTTTCACACCCCGGTGAGACATAAGTGGTAGTGTAGACAACCACTACGACTGGCTATTACTCACCATGTGTATACAGCGGTGTAATGTGAGTGTTCGACTCTACGACATTCATTCTGAGAGTCCAAGGCCAGAAGGGACCATTGTGATCATCTAGTCTGACCCCCTGTGTAACACAGGCTGAAGACCTGCCCCCAAGTCATTCCTAGAGCAGATCTCTTAGGAAAACAGCCAATCTGGATTTTAAAACGGTCAGTGATGGAGAATCCAACACAACCCTTGGTAGCCTCTTCCAATAGTGAATTACTCTCGCTATTAAAAATTGACACCTTATTTCCCATCTGATTGTGTCTAGCTTCAACTTCCAGCCACTGGATCGTGTTAGACCTTCCTCTGCTAGACTGAAGAGTTCATTATAAAATACCTGTTCCCCATGTAGGTACTTATAGACTGTGATCAAGTCACCCCTTCACCTTCTCTCTGTTAAGATAAATAGACTGAGCTCTTTCTTTCCACCACCATAAGGCAGGTTTTTCTAATCCTTGACTCATTTGCATGGCTCTTCTCTGGACCCCCTCCAACCCATCACCACCCTTCATGGCTGGGACTGGAAAGAGCACTGCTTCACTCTGCCCTCACCGGGTTGCCTCTAGCCTAGAGTCAGCAAGGTGGATTGGATGATCTTGTATCTTGCTTGCAGAGCCATTAACAGGTCCTGATGTCAGTCTATCAAGAGTCACGATGCAACAACACTGGCTGGAGGGTGTCAGAACATCAGGATACACAAGTCTGTCTAAACAAATGTTAAGAAGTGGCAACCCTGCCAAGAGATGGTTGCTGGGGCCTGGGGGTATTTAATTACATTGCTACTAGATTGCTGGGCCATTTACAATCCTCTAATTCCTTCGGGACGTGTGCTTTCCTTAATCCAAGTGTCTGCTGTTTTCATTTGGGTATGTCAATACACATGCTTGTCTCAGCACAGACATTGCTGGCTCAGTGTTTGTAAATACCGGTCACTCAGCCTCTCTCTGCTGCAGAGGAGCATCATGCAGCTTTCACAAGGATTTATCTCCCCACTGTATTTTCCACTGAATGCATCCGATGAAGTGAGCCGTAGCTCACGAAAGCTTATGCTGAAATAAATTTGCTAGTCTCTAAGGAGCCACAAGTCCTCCTTTTCTTTTTAAGGATTTATCCATGTTCCTTTTAGCAG
This sequence comes from Chelonia mydas, assembly GCF_015237465.2. Lineage (NCBI taxonomy): Eukaryota > Metazoa > Chordata > Testudines > Cheloniidae > Chelonia > Chelonia mydas. The sequence continues at coordinate 3,361,631 of NC_057850.1, read as the reverse complement.
CCAATCAAAGCAAACACACTCATGCCACACCACACACATCAGACTATCCACACCTAGGAACTGCCATGTCAAATGAGACAAGTGATTCACTGAGTCCAGCACCCTCTGTGACAGTGGCCAACACCGGCTGCTGCAGAGGAAGGGATGAAAATTTGCAGTGGACAATTACACAATAACCTGCCCATCAGGGAAGTTTCTTCCTTACCCCCCATCAGCTAGTGGTTGGCTCATGCCCTGAGGAAGGGGAGTTTATAGCCCTGTAATTTTTTTCATCCTATCTAATCTGATTATAGATGTTCTCACTGCCCATTTAACTGTCCGACCCTAATGCAAACCCTTTGCCTCAATGCTGACTAGTGGTAGTACATACTGAGTAAAAAGAGCGCCAGTTTTAAATTGGTCACTTTACATTTTGATTAACTGTCCCCTTGTTCTTGTAATGAGAGGAAGCACTTCTGTTTGTCCTACTGCCTTACTCTACAGCATGTGGTATTTTGTATACCTCTGTTCTACCTTCTCTTATTCACCCCTTTCCTGTCTTTTCAGTCTCTCCTCATACAGAACTCTTTCCAGGACTCTATTTTTGTCATCTGTATCTGAACCTCCTCTCTATTTCTGCTATGTCCTTCTTGGGATAGAGACCTCCACTGAACATAGTGAGGGCCGGTGAGTGTGTCCTACCAGTGATTTATAGAACAGCATCAGCATATTCTCAGCATTACTCGCCATCCCTTTCCTTACACATCCTAATGTCGTTTGTTTTTTTGACTGCTGTTGCACACTGAGGAAAGGTTTTTATTGTACCCTCCACAGTGATGCCTGGGTCTTTTCCTCAGCTCAAGATGGAGCATTTCAAAGCAGAGCCTCCACCAGCCCCTTCTACTTATTAAAAGTGAAGGTGGCGGCAGCTAGCTCCGGCTCACTGAAATGTCGCCGCTCGTCTCCGGGTAAGCCTCGACTAGGCGAGTCTATGAACGTTTCACTAAACCTGAGATTAATGAAAAAGTGCACAAGACAGCAACGGGCAAGGACGGTGAAAGGAGAGAGAAGACAGATGATGAGAGGGGGCCAGAGTCTGTTTCCTCAGAGCAGACATCTGAACAGAGAAGTAATGGAGAGAATTCCCATAAGAGAAGCAAGGAGACTCCGCTGTGTCTCAGGCCATTAACTGCTCTGAGTCAGTCATCAGCCTCTAGGAGGTGCCTGCTGCTGTAACAGTTATTGCTCAATTAGCTCACTCTAGGTGGGAATGCCCCGTTGCATTTTACTGCTTGGTTATTTACTTAGCTCTGTAGCTACCGGCATCATAATATGGGGAATGATTCAAGGCTGCTAGGTGAGCCATCAGTGACCGGACTGGAATCGTGAAGATTTTTGGTGGCTGTCGGAGGTATCAATGATTATGATTTGTGGTCGTTATGCCATACGGATGGTTAGCAATTATGAGTTTTAGCAGCTGTAGTTCATTCCATATTAGTTTGTAATGGGTCCAAAACAGCTATTCACCAGATCATCTGTAACCTTTAGAACAAAGTTTGCTGGGGAAGGACCAGCTTGTGGCTAAAGCACAGAACTAGGAGTCAGGACTCCTGGGTTCTATTCCTAACTCTATAACTAATATGCAGTGAATAAAGTCACTTCACCCCAGTGCCAAAGTTGTAAAATGCATTTATTTTGGCAGACAGATACAGATAAAAGCACCAGTCGTGTGCTTGGGGCTATAAAGGAAATGAAATACAGACTGTTCCTGGCTCAGAGAACTCACACTCCGAACACTAGAACTTCCCTGGATCACAGGGGAGTCATGAAGATGAGAGAGAGATCACTTTGAGAAGCACTGGAAGGTGCTGGAGAAGAGCAAGACACTTTATTATCATCACTGAGAGACTGTAAATACTCTGAAGTGCAAGAACCATTGTGAGTGATTAACTCAGGCACTAATTTCTATATGTTCACTGGGGGAGAAAAATCTACCTTATTTTCAAGATGCACTCATGTCTGTGATTGCTAAAAGCACCACCTTGTAGCTTCCAGTTGACACTCGGCCCCTCCCTCGCCAGTGTTCCCAGCCCAAGTCGCGAGAAAACTCTGGTCCAAGGTCTGCCTTTTCTTCAAAGTATCGAGAGCCCAGATCTAGGCCATCGGAAGCAGTTATTAGCTGCAGTGAGAGATGATGTCGCCTGTGGCACCAGCATCTCTTATTTCAAGGATCGAAGGGGTTGGGAGTATTGGGGGATAAGAAAACAGGAATGATCCCACTGGAACCACCAGGTGGTGCCTCCAGAGTCACGTCTAGAACCTGCAGCTTCAACTCAGTTTAAAGTCGTCGTGACCAAGAAAAATACTGACCCTGCTTCTCGGCCCTTCCCTCCTGCAAAGCTGGTGTCTGATGGTTGGTGCAGCTACTCCACACAGTAAGGGATTGGGGAGCAGTGTCCTGGACTCAGGTGAGAAGAGTGAGCTGGCAAAGGGATGCATTTAGCTAGAAGGTGGAGACAGAGAAAGAAGGGGAGTCAGGATAGATTTCTGCCTCAGTTACTAGCACAGGACTGGCTAGGCACTGCCTTCAGGGAGGGGGGAGAGGCTACATGGTTGTCACAGCCTCCCAAGTCAGTGTGGCTGGAGGAAGTGAAAGTAAGTTAGAAGCCCTGAGACTGGGGGATGCAAGACAAGTAGTGAACAGGAGAAGTGCGGGGACTGGACACTGAAAAGTGAACTGTGGCAGAAGCAGATTGCGGGGAAGGCTCGGTAGCTGAAAAGGGCTCTTGCCAGTGGGGACCTGGGAAGGCTGCTTACCTGGTGCAATGCAGTGAGGCCATCTTCATTGTACAAACTGGGGCTGATGCCACGCTGAAGGAACTGGCGAACTGTAAAAAAAAGAGCTTTTAGACAGGGGTCTCCACACACTCACCTGCAGCTACAAGGGTCACTGGGGCAGGGGGATCCAGAGGGATTTCTGGTAGGTGTAATCAAGGCAGAGAGAGGAGACAGCCAAATATTTTCAGAGGCACAAATGGAAGTCAGGTGCCTAACTCTCTTTGACTTTCAGTGGGAGTTACGTGCCTAGCTGCCATGTGCCTTTGAAAATCCCCCCCACAGTCCTGAAGAGCACAGGGGCAAGTACTTCCCCTTGTAACAGAAACATGCCTTGCATTGCACACACAGCTCTTATGTCTGCTTCAGGGGAACCCAGAAACAGAACTCACCCCTAACAGACCGGGTGGTCCCCTGCATACCAGTAGGTGCGCTGGACTGAAAGAGAATTGAGTTTTGATGGCCTGACCTCAAGAGAGAGAGAGTGGAGACTGAAGAGCTGCAGAGAAAGAAATTGAAGGTGATTAGGGGTCACGGGGCGGGGGGAGGGGGTTAAATGTAATGAGAGAATGCAAAGAGGAGAGTTACTTGGGTTAGAAAGAAGAAGGGAAAGATGGGGGCTTGATTGAGGTATTCAGCTTTTGCAAGGACATCATCAAATTGGCCAGTCCCTCTTCCTTCTCACCGCCGTCTACTAGCAAGAGAACAGAGAGACACCTTAATATTAAAAGGACAGGACGTTGAAAATGAAACGAAAGGAACGACAGGAAATGGGAAGGCTTAGATTTTTACCTGTAAATGTTGATTTCACTGAACACACACAAGCTGTCAATAAATATTTCCAGCGATAATCACTGGAATTTACAGAGAGGCAAAGTAAGGAAAATGCTGCTTGAGAACCTGCTGGGGTTTGGTTTAAGGCGATTTAATTTGTATATTTTGACATGTGATGTTGGACAATTTGAGTTTTAACAGTTATAAAGCTTTAACTTTTTGAATCTCAATCTCTGCTGTCATGAAATAATTATGGTCTGACCTCTCCATAAACTTCCCACAAATTGCTTAAAACCCATAATTTTGTGCAACAGTGAAAATTTAAATGGATAAAAATAGAAAAATGCTTATAAGTAAATATCAATACGATCTGGCAAAATCATCACCATTAAGAATGGAACTCTGCCCTATGCAGTGTGATGTTAACCTGTGGAATTCACTGCCATAGTCACTTAGATCCAGGTACTGTGGCTGGATTTTAAAATGGGCTGTAGAGTGTATCTGATTCTTCTCAAGTGAAGGGTGATTTAAGGTGAAGCTTTGTATGCTGGGACCCGCAGACTCACAAGCCACATCACTGTGCAGAAGATCCAGGGCAGTCAGATATGGGAGTATTTCCATAAGCCTTGTTCTACATCCTTTTATAGGACCAGTAGTTGGAGAGCTAATGTGTCAACCACTGGAGTAATACAGGGGTGCTGTGGTTGTGCTGGTCCCAGAGACAATGGGTGAGGCTCTCTCTCTCACCAAGCGAAGTTGGTCGGTTGGTCCAATAAAACATATCACCCGTCCTCTCCTTTGTCTCGCTCATCACTGGGGTGTTAGGGACACGGCAGGTTTTCTTTGCACAAGACCTCCCAGAGGGCGCTAGACCCTCTACTGCTGCGACCCTGGCTGCTGCCTCTTTTGTCTAGCAAGGAATGTTGTAGCACAGATTGTATCTCGCAGTGCTACAACTAACAACTGAGTCACAGGAGCGGATAGTAAATGGTTAAAGCTACAGTATGGCCGGACCTTAGCTGTGTCCCTGTACTTGAGTTGAGATGCTGGACTGCCCAAGGCTTTAACCCGTTACAGTGACACATTAAGCTCCAATCTACAGTACAGTTTGTGACCATTTTTAGCTGAGTCAGGGGATAGCCATGTTGTAAGTAGACCCCTGCCATGGTTTTAAGATAGACTGTGCCTTAATCACCAAACTGAGTGGGGAGGAGATAGGGTGAGGTCAGGTTTTAAAAGTAAAGGTCAGTAATGGGCAGAGGAAGGTAAAACCAACAGTTAAAGACAAGAGCTGTTTCTCAAGGAGACTGAATTACCAACAATCTCAGACCCAGAGTGGGCAAAAAAGGAAAATACACAGTGTCATCAAAGAGCCCAAGTTAGACTTACTTAACTGATTAGGTTCCAGCTCCCCCCCCCCCCCCCCCCCACACACACACACACCAGAGATAAGGAAATCGGCATGTCTGTTGCTCTGCAGTTCACCTTTGGAAGCATTTAACACTAGCCTTGACAAAACACTAGATGTCATCAGAGCAAGGAAGAGTCCTGCACTGGTCCCTGCGGGAAGGACTAGATGATCCAAAATCTTTTCCCAACTCTTAATGTCTATCACTCTAAATCCTCAGGTAAAGTGGTAAAACAAACCCAATGAGATTACAGGGCTCTGGTCACAGTTAAGTGAAAGCCAGATTAACTGAGAGGGCTCTGAGATCTCTCACTGACTGCTCCGCATTATGAATACATCCGCTTTTGCTCATGTGACAGAATCCACCGTGGGTGGCATGGAGATGAGCCTTGGTCAAGGACTGTGAAGCAGGTAATCCTCTCACCTTATCAGAGCCCCTCCACTTTGAGAGCTGCCTCAGCAAACTAAAGCATGACAGACTCCAGATGGAATTCCTTTGCACTGCTTAGTTTGGAAACACCTCTAGTTCCTAGGGAGTGTGAGAGAACTGGTTCAACTGGTCAGTGTCCAAGAGGAAGTCTGCGTCCGTGCAGGCTGCTTCTCCCCCCACAGCCAGCAGGAGATGCTATCCTTGGACTAGGACCAAGAGAAACCAATAACAATGTGTATCAAAGGGGTCAGATAAGGTTCTTCTTGGGTCTAGCTACCCTGCCCACAATCCGTTCCCCAGGAGTCCATGGGTAGGTGTGCCCTATGCTAGAGGTAGCACTGCACAGGAGGGTTTCATGGCCCTTGTTTGACGTTATTCTTCAAGAGTCATACAAATTAGGATTTGGAAAGAAGTCCCCAGCTCTGCCTTCCTCTTCTCTGCCTTTGGCCTCCCCGAGCTCCAGCTCTTCATATCTCCCAGGAAGCTGCTGCTCACCCTCCTGATACACACAGAAATGGGATTCCAGACCCTCAAGCTCAAAACAATGCCACCAGTCTTAGATCTCATTTAACAGGCAAAGCAAAAAAGATTTAGATCCGGGCCCTGGAATGGGACATAGGAGACCTGGGTTCAATTCCCGGTTCAGCCACAGACTTCCTGGGTGACATTAAGCAAGTCACTTACACCACCCTGTGCCTCAGCTTCCTGTCTTCAAAACAGGGATAACTGTCCCTGACCTCCCAGAGGGGCTGTGAAGATAAAATCCATTAATGATTTGAGGCGCTCAGACACTAGGGTGTCCGGGGCTGTATAAAGCCCCTAAACAGAATAGAATTCTGCTGGTTTTCAAGGCCTCACTGGCCTTCCCCCAGCCAGTCCTGCATCTTGCCTCATTCTTTTTTCTCCTCCCCATATTCATCTATCACCACCCTCATCTCTGCCCCGTCACATGATATACTTCTAATCAGACAAGAGCCTTTCCCACTGCAGCTCCGAGTGCCTGGAATGCTCTGCCTCATCAACTGTCCAATTCCTTAAAAGTTCAAACTATTTTTATACAAATATGCAAATATCTAGACGTTTCCAGAGGTGCTTTAAACAAATCTAAAGAATACAATAAAAAACATCATCTCTTTTTCTCCCTTGCCCAGATCTCTTCATCTCTCTCTGCTACTCAACTCTGCCAAGGGTGTGGAGATCATCCACTGATGCCATCCAAAATAAAAGTTATTGTACCATGCGATTTCTTTCCCTGGGAAACAATCAGCTCAAAAGCAACTACTGCTTTGATTAGGGAGGTTCCTTCACCAAATTTTCCAGCTGGGTTAAAAAAGGCACAAGATCAACTGGATTATCAAGGTCACACACTGCGTCAATGGTTCAGCCAGAATTACCGAAGAACCAAGGAGCCATTTGGATCTGAGGCCTTTATTCAGACCATTGGGCCTACCTACTCCTAGGAGCGGTTCTGATCATTGTTTACGATGGACACAGAAGAAGATATTCCATTATGACTGAGAAGAACACTAGGTTGTGCTCACCTGAAAATTTCTTTTATTCAAGTAATGAAGTCCGCAGATCTGTTACAATAGGTACTTCAACCTGCATGCAGCGTAGAGCAGAACCAGACCTGTCAGTCACTGGCAGCAGGGGAATGCCCTGCCCTCTGACATTCCCTCCAGTTGAGAGAACTGCCAAAGCCAGGAGAATTCAATTCTACTGTCTTGAACTACAGACTGTGTTAAACATACCTTCAGGAAAAAGCACAACAATTTATCTTATTGCAGAGCATGGAGAATTCCCCCTATGAGACAAACCTGAATCTTTGTATGTCAGTTTCTACTTTGGTTGATCCATTTGTCCCAGGGTGGGCCTGATCTGTGGACCTTATTACTCACAGAATGGAAGTTTTCAGGTCAATACAGATGAATTGTCCTATTCTTCCTTGTGCTAAGGTCCACAGACCCCTTACACTGGGATTTTCACAGCAGTGTGCCTCCATGGTTGAAAGCAGGATCTTCCTTTAAATATGAACATCCCAAAGCAGGTATATTACATATCCTTCATATTCCCCTGGGCATTAAGGTGTGGAGAAGATTTCTGCTCCCCACCCCCAGCCCTCCAAAAAAGGCATCGGATAAAGACTGGATGACCCATATATAGCATTATGGTGAATGCATGTTTTGATGACCACCAAAAGGACTTGCTTAATGTCACCTAAAGACAAGACTTCTCTACCCAAAGACTGTTAGTATTCCTAAGGACTGTATTTTGATGCTCAACAGAAGGAAGAAAAATGTCTGACCTTACTCTGGGAATCAATGCCTTGAAAGTTCAGAACTACGTGTCCGAATTAGAAGCACAATACTGAGTCTCATCAAAGAAAGCTCTCAAATTCAAAAACTCCTCTGATTGGAGACAGTAGCTGTCAGGAGGTCTACTCTAATAAATCAAGACAACTCCTGCAGGGGTTCAATCTGGGTAATGCCATAAGGAGCGGTATGAGGTTCCATGGTTGTGCTTTATGGTCCTGTGGGTTGTTACCCTCACGGAATATTTAATGTCAGGATTCATACAAAACTTCCTTTTCTTGAACATTATACTCCTGAGACCCGACTTTTGGGCTTGGCAGTCCTATACACACACTAAAGCCCTCCTGGAGGAGCTCATGGCTAAGCTTCATTTGAGTTACATGCTAGTTAAACTATGGACTTTGCACAGCCAGCTGAATAAATTCTACTTGTCAACTTCTTTGAGGGTCCGTAAGCATTTTAAATCACTTCATCCAAGTACCCACTTTGAATCCGTCTCCTCCTGGATGGAGGACTGGTTTTGGTAATAGCAAACAATGAGCTAGAAACAGCCAAAGGTCCACAGACCAGAGAGCCATAACCTCTTCAACAGCATCACTGCTGTTCTCTGCTTTTGATCATTTGTACAATCCTGGGGACCAGCGGAAAAGGCGTAGAACAGATACTTTGCCCAGCTTTGCAAGAGGTTATTCACCACCTCCCATCCCAGGTCCTGACACATGGAGAGGCCACAGGGCACTTTGCTGTTTCCATTTGCCAAGAGGTCAATCACCAGCCCCTCAAGTTGACGTAGAATGACTGGATGATTCAGGGGGCAGGTTCCACCCTGCTTATTCGAACTTCTGGCATTTCAGTCTTGGTTTTCCCCTCCCTCTTGAGGGGCAATGCACAGAGTTAAGAAACTTCCTCTGCCTAGATGAGGAATAGTTATTTCTCTCTGGGGTAGGGTGGATCACATTCTTCTCAGTTTATTCATGAAAACCCCATCAGGTGTGTTGACTGTCACAATCAGAACAAGAATGTAACCCTTGATACTCCAGAAACTGTATCGCCGTTTTTCAGCTTTCTCTTTGTATAGCGCCATGATCAGAAAAAATTGTCTAGGAAAATAAAGTACATTTCTTTCTTCCTCAAAACCACTATTAATATTACCATGATTCTGAGAGAGACCCTGGGAGCACTTGTCAGATCAAATAGTGTTTATCAAAGTTTGGGGGGGGTGGGGGTGGGAATTTGCTACCCAGTGGCAGAGTGGAACAATTATCTGAGGGATGGTAACACGCGAATGCAAAGATAAACCTCCCATAGAAACTCGCTCACATGCTTCAGACAGAACTATGCTCTGTTTGTTCCAAACTCTTTGAGGCTAGAAACAGGAGTGGAAATTCGTTTTATTGCCCCAGTTTGAAGTAGATGGTGGATGGTTTTCATTCACATTCTTGCATTTCCGTGGGTTGCTTGAGATTGGGAATGGGACAAAGCTGTTCCTGGGATTTCTTGTAATTTCACAGAGTGCCCCCCTGCAGTGTCCCGTTTGCTCCCATAATCCGGGGTCTAACCCCAGAAAGGGCTGGTTCAGGGTCACGCAGGGCAGCTGTGGACCTCGCCCCAGCATCCTACACATGTTCTTTCTCCCCTTTGCAGCATGGTATTTTCTCCTGTTGTACTTCAGGGACTGCTTCAACTTGCCATGTGACCCAGGTTCCTTGCTATAGCACCTGTCAGCAGCCAGGAGAGTAAGTCAACTTTTCCCATGACTCCGAACAGCCTCAGCTTTGCAAAAAGTTTCCCACTGTTTGAGTAAGAGCTGGAAACTGATCTGCCCAAAGCCCCAGTTGCCCTTGTCACACTGATTTCTACCCTTCTGTACTGGTAGGTTGAGAGGGCCCCCACTTGCAGTGCCACTCACACACGTGGGCATTGCTTGCCAGAGCAGGCGGAAGCACTTACGCTCTCAGATAACACTTCATACTTATTTTTTGGTGTGTGTGTGGGGGGCGGGCGGTTGGTCTGAGACCACCTGCAAGCTTCCAGGCCCTGGCGGACTAGGGCTGAGGTCATGCTTGCCTGCACCAGGGTGCCTGTGAAGGGCCTGTATGGTGAGGTGGACCCTTTTTCAGGTAAAAATCTCCCCCAGGGAGAAACACTGAGTGTCCTTGACCAGCAGGGACAAGAGCCATCGTTCCCTTTGCTAGCGACACCCAAGCTGAAGCTGAATGGCTGCACACTGAAGAACCTTCCAGCCTCACAACATAGAGGCCAGGGGGCTAGAAAGAAAAGTGGTGAGTGCCTGCTTGTTCTTCCAGATCTGGGCTGCTGTCCCCCTTCTCGTTCCATGGCCAGCTCCAGAGAGGAGGAGGTGAGGTAGCAGTAGTGAGGCATGTCAAGCTACAGTGATCAATGTGCTGTAAGAACCCACATAAAACAGAACCTGCAGCAGCTGCCAGGAACCATAACCTGGACATTAGGGTGTGGTGACCAGCAGCAGCAGCTGGAGATGACAGCCCAATACTTCCCGTTATTTAGCTGTGGCAGGAACCCACATTCCCTTATTAAGTCCTCTAAAGCAGGAGTTCTCAACCTTTTTCTTTCTGAGCCCCCCTCCCCGCCCCCCCGCACATGGTAGAAAAACTCCAAGGCCTACCTATCTCACAACAACTGGTTTTCTGTATATAAAAGCCAGGGCTGGCATTAGGGGGTAGCAAGCAAGGAAATTGCCTGGGACCTCATGCCTCCGGGGCCCCCACAAATCTACATTGCTCAGGCTTCGGCTTCAGCCCCAGGTGGCAGGGCTCAGGGCCCTGGGCTTCAGCCCCATGTGGTGGGGCTTCGGCTTTCTGCCATGAGCCCCAGCAAGTCTAATGCTGGCCCTGCTTGGTGGACCCCCTGAAACTTGCTCGCTGTCCCCGCAGGGGGCCCCAGACCCCTGTTTGAGAACCACTGTTCAAAAGGAGCATGAGGAGCGGGATATACAGCTGATCCAAATAGCTGGCCTCCCTCCCATGAGGAGGAAGAATTTCCTTTTATGTGTACACATGCATATACCCAAAGAAACCAGCACATGTCTGTAGCCTGGTCTTTTCTGCATGGACCTGCCATGTAGCACTCTCTGTCGGTGAGCAGGGGAACCGGTGGTGATATATTTTCCCTTTGGGAGTCAGCCCCCAGGATCCTGCTTCAGAGCTGGGGAGAAAGGCTGGGCACAGATATTTCTCCAAAAATATTTCACGTGACTAGTGACCTCCTTGCCCTCAAAGAAGCGGGGCTTAGTGTCTCCCTTCCTGCACGTGGAACACTTCTGGCTTTCTCCAGGAAGTTTTTGGCCTGGGACTCAGGGATGGGCTCCCCAAAAGCTCTACCCCTCTCTACAGCATAGGATCCACATGGCCCAGATGGGCCTGTGTTTCCCCAGATCTCAGCCTGGAATATGGGGGACGGTGGTGTTATAGAAAGGGAGGGAGATGGGCCTGAAGACCCCTTACCACACTCTCTGGCGTTGGCAGAATTAGTTCTGTGTTCAGTGCCCTCCATCCATGACCCGTGGGGAAGCACAGAGGAAGGAGGCAGCTAAGCACTGCAGACATATGCATGGCTGCTGGAGTGGGATGTAGGAACTCCAGCACAATTCTCCATCTGGTGCACTGCCCTTCTGGCTTCGCTCCCCGCGCAGAGACTGGGCGGCTGAGGTTATCCTGCCCAGACTGGGCTGTGAGGGAAACTCCACTCTGCCCAGAGCGTCGGCTGAGCTCCCCAGTAAGACATGGAATAAGTTGGGAGAAGCAGGAGACACAGACCCACCCTTTGGCCTCTGGCTTTTCTTGGTCTAGAGCTCCCTCCCAGAAATCTGCAAGGGTAGCAGCTACTGCCAGTGCCCCAGGAGGGGAAACAGAGCTGAGGGGACAATCGCCCCAAAAGGTGACTGCAGCGGGGATGTGGCAGGGAAGTAGACAGACACTAAGCCAGACATTGGTCAAAATCTGAAGTTTGGAGTTTCCTGCTGAAAAGCCTGGCAGCAGGGAAGGGTGGGGGAGCCACTGGAGAGGCAGGTAACACTGTGGGAACTTGGGGAGGCGGGACACTGCTAGTGACTGACAGGGCTGGTCCTGCCACCAAGCTGCAAGCATGAAGAAATCAAATATATCATCCACTGGCAGGGTTTATCAGGTACACACAGAGGATTCAAGCTGGCAGGAAGGTGGGTTGGACACTTCCCACTCAGCACTGTGCTGCCCGCTGCCCCCCGAGTCACACTGATCCCCAGACTCATTACCAAGACCGCAGTGCCTCCCCTCTGCAAATCTAGAGAAACAGCGACTGTGAATCTGCCACATCACTTGATTTCTGTTTAAGGTTCAATGGTGTGGCCTTCACTGCTGATGGGCATAGGCAAAGCAGCTCAGATAAGTCCGCCCCTCTAGCCACAACGTAACGAGTTTTCAGCCACAAACTGGGGTGCACGCTAATGTTTGTGCAGCTGTGTGTGGCCAAGCACAATCTGCTGAGGTTAAAATCATAGAATATCAGGGTTGGAAGGGACCTCAGGAGGTCATCTAGTCCAACCCCCTGCTCAAAGCAGGACCAAGCCCCAAGCCTGACCTTAAAAACCTTTAAGGAAGGAGATTCTACCACCTCCCTAGGGAACCCATTCCAGTGCTTCACCACCCTCCTAGGGAAAAAGTTTTTCCTAATATTCAACCTAAACCTCCCCCACTGCAACTTGAGACCATTACTTCTTGTTCTGTCATCTGCTACCCTGAGAGCAGTCTAGATCCATCCTCTTTGGAACCCCCTTTCAGGTAGTTGAAAGCAGCTATCAAATCCCCCCTCATTCTTCTCTTCTGCAGACTAAATAATCTCAGTTCCCTCAGCCTCACTCATTTTTGTTGCCCTCCGCTGGACTCTTTCCAATTTTTCCACATCCTCCTTGTAGTGCGGGGCCCAAAACTGGACACAGTACTCCAGATGAGGCCTCACCAATGCCGAATAGAGGGGAAAGATCATGTCCCTCGATCTGCTGGCAATGCTCCTACTTATACAGCCCAGAATGCCATTAGCCTTCTTGGCAACAAGGGCACACTGTTGACTCATATCCAGCTTCTTGTCCACTGTAACCCCTAGGTCCTTTTCTGCAGAACTGCTGCCTAGCCGTTCAGTCCCTAGTCTATAGCGGTGCATTGGATTCTTCCGTCCTAAGTGCAGGATTCTGCACTTGTCCTTGTCGAACCTCATCAGATTTCTTTTGGCCCAATCCTCTAATTTGTCTAGGGCCCTCTGTATCCTATCCCTACCCTCCAGCGTATCTACCTCTCCTCCCAGTTTAGTGTCATC